>NC_141037.1:50795000-51095000 GCF_052040795.2 Danio rerio
TCTAGGGTTGCTGCAGGGGTGCTGTAACTATTGACAGATACTAACTAATCCACATATCACTATCCAGCGGGTCAGTCCTGCCCACTGCTTTAAACTGAGGCTCCCCATGGGACTGTCAATTGGGTGCTCTCCTATGTTGTGCGTTCTTATGCTGGAAAAAATAACATTGTGAAATTGGAGGTTTTCCCGTGAGTTGAGAAAGAGGTCATAGAGGCGACTATGGTTTTGGAAGCCATGTTAAAGTCTGCAGTACATTATTAATGGTGCTCATTTTATTAGTGCACATTGTTATTCATGCAGAATGTGTTTTTCCTCTCCAATGTGCTACCTTTCAATTGTTTTTTGATGTAAACACATGCTGGATGCAGCTATTATAGAGCTAGATATTTCTAATGGGTCCTTTAGTGTCACTATTACATCAAGTGTATAATATAGCTTCATGTGGACTGCTTTTTTAAACCCAATCTTGAGTCTCGTTCAGTGTGAATGAGCCCTGAAGGGAGTCTCACACTTTATGCGTAAGTCACATGACAGTTGTAAGTATTCCACACCAGACGCGCACATTCAAATTTTATTTTATATGAAACTATTCAGATGGCGCTATGTGGTGCAGCAGAAATATGAACAGTGTCCTGAGTTGTAGCTGGGCATGGCGGACAGCTGCTGACTTTTTATCTGTAAACTATTGGATGTGAAAATAAGGGATATGCCCACCATAATAAGGGATTCCCCCGACCCCCCTTTAAAAATCCTCAAATTACTAAATATGTTCATTTGGAGCTGTTTCATTGTAGATAAACAGTTAAATGGTCAGTAATATGTTTATTATTATTATTATTATTATTATTATTATTGTTATTATTTACAAAAGAAAAAAAAAGAAATAGTATACATTAGCAGCAAATACATTAGCAAACAGTTCAGCTTTTTACAATAAATAGCTATTATAATAAAATAGAATCAAGTTATCAAATCTCATTAATCTTTTCTTCACTGCATAACTTACACATTCTGATTAAAGAGCAACCAATTAATCTCTTATTTATTTAGATTTTCGTTTGATTACATTAAATAACAGGTGTCACTTTAACAATGCACACATCTAACGTTAAAATGAAAGCATTTGGTTGCTTTCCTAACTTTTTATGCTCATTTGGGACAAAATTAGTTGTGTTTAAACAAAACCCCACCAAGATCACAAATTTAGATATTATTATTATTAATTATGCGTATATGTCTGTTTAACACTCACCCAAATCCCAGACTCGGCTTCAAATGACATGTTGCATACAGAACTCTTTTGGGAAACATTGTCTATTTATCAGCTGACAGTCACGCACCGCTATATGACTGTTTTGAGGATTGCATATGAAGGGGAGACAGCACCTGTAATGAAAAGGAAAGAGAATCTTGCCGTTTTTATATTGATTTCAGTGTTTTCATGCCTAAACAAAGCGAAAACACAGAACAGACTCACAATTAAGAGCAAGGGGTGTTCCCTGGTGGTGGGGGTATGGGTTGTGTATAGAATAAATATATATACAGTATATAAATATAAATATATATATATATATATATATATATATATATATATATATATATATATATATATATATATATATATGTATATATACATATATGTACGTATATATATATATATATATATATATATATATATATATATATATATATATATATATATATATATATATATATATATATATATATATATATATATATAATCACAGAAGGGACGTGATTGTGGAGAAAAAAAAAATTGGTGGGAGAAAAAAAAAAACGAGTGATAGGTAAACATATTTTTGAAAGTTGAAAGCTTGAAAGTTGTTTTGCGAGGAAACGCAAAAAAAAGTTGTTCGACTAACACTTCACTTCATACGTGACAACCCTGTTTTTCCCGAGATTCTTTAGTAATTTACCATTATATCCTATAATTAGGTATTTTTCTATATTTCTCACATATTTTCAATCTTGTAAGCCAGTTAAAATTAATATAAAAAAATCTGGATTTGCTTTCTTTCCATTAAAGCTGTGTCGATCAGCGCCCCTCATATGCAACCTCTGAATCAGTGAATGCATGTATAAGCACTGATATAGTAGGCATACAGTAGTATGAAAGTTACATTTTTAAATGTTTTATTCCCTTACTATTATATACATCCACTTAACACCATTGTGAAATTAGAAATTAAACGTAGAGTGGTGCATAAATTCATCTGCATTGAAGATGGGCATAGCTAACAAAATGGAGGAAGATTGATGAATGTTTGAAGGCAGAGCAGAAACAAAACACAAACTAATAGCCTTGTCCTTAAGGCATTCCAAGGTGACAAAAAGTGAAGAAAGTCCTTTTGAGGAGGGTTACAGGAAGGTTATGGTGTTGCTATGATATATTTTACAAAATAATGAAGAGCACAGATACATTGTTTATAACAAGCACTACATACAAATTAGAAGAGTACATTTTGTACTCATTATTGCCTCAATGGACTATACTTATTGCATGTCATTAGATGATGTTTTATACAGTGTCTGTTGTGTTTATAATGACCACTTTTATGACACATTGTCAGTTGTAAATCACCTCAGCCAAACAAATAGCATATATTTCAAGAAGCATTATTATTATTGAGACACTAAAGGTGTAAATGTGGCTGGTCAAGCATGGCATGGACTTTGTGTGGTAAAGCTAATGTGAACCCAGAATGGCAGTGTAATAGAGCTGTGTGGCAGACTCAGGTGTGATTTGAGCTGACAGCAGGCTGGCAACAGACAGTCAGGTCGCTGGATCCTCTTCATTATCTTTTCTCTCCTCGTGTCTCCAACCGAGCCTCTGCATACTGTCAGATAGTATCACTGCTGGAGAAGCATTCAGACAGAGCTGACCCTCATAGAGCTGCGGATTCGCCACTGAGAAATAGGACAGGCTAATTAGACCCACACAATGGCTTATAACCACTCAAACTTGAAGCCAATGACTGCATGTCTTTATTGTGCTCCTCTTTTGTTTAGGAAAAAAAAAAATTATATATATATATATATATATATATATATATATATATATATATATATATATATATATATATATATTTATATATATATATATGTATATATATATATATATATATGTATGTATCCGTACTTGGTCAAATGTAGTGCATACTGCTGTTTAATATATTACAAAAGTGTAATATTGCAGATTTTATACACTGCAAACTCAATAAAAACCTTAATTTAGTTATCAAATTTATTTATTTAATCCATCAACCAATATATATATATATATATATATATATATATATATATATATATATATATATATATATATATATATATATATATATATATAGCCTTGCTCTTGCGGAATGCTGGAGAACACTCAGTTTCAGTTCATCTTCTGATTGTACACAGCTGTTGAATATAAAGACTGATTGCACACACACACACACACACACACACACACACACACACACACACACACACACACACACACACACACACACACACACACACACTTAGGGCCCTATCATACACCCGGCGCAATAAGGCACAAGACATGTTTCTATGATGCGTTGCTATTTTCAGACCATCGTTTTTTTAGTTTTTCACCAGTTTTTTTAAATATTAAATTTATTTTCGCCACTTTGTGGACTCATGGGTGTTTCGGTCTAGATAAGAGGTGCGTTAAGGTGCATGCTGGCGCATTGCTATTTTAGGGAACTAAAATAGACCGCACTATAGACCAGCTAAGAGGAGGTCTAAAGTCCAGAGCAGCCTCCCTTACATATTGCTTAATTGCTTAATGCAGGATGTACAGCAATACATAAATATTTTTACAAATGAAAAAAAAAAAAAAGAATTAAAGGATCAAACTATTACAAAAATTATTATTTTCTGCATAGATATAAAAACCACCGCCTTCATGCTTTCTTCATCTCGGGGGGCTTTTTCAGTTTATTCATGACAACTTGCTTTTGTATAAAGTAATTATTATTAGCATTATTATTGATTATTTGCATATTTATATTTGTTTTATTAAAAACAAGCTTAAATTTGCCCACCTGTCAGGTTTTGGACCATATGGAGCATAGCATGTGTGGTAGGATATAACTCAGTTTTTAACCACACTTCGTTATTATTGTTTATTTGTTTGTTTGTTGGAAATTAGAACTGAATTTAAAAATAGTTTTGAAACAAATATTTGCGCTTAATAAATGAAATTAATCATGTAGGCTAATGGATGTCTGTGCCTACAACAATGTTTCCTTATCCACGAGAGTAAAAGTGAAAGTAAAGAATGAGGAGGCTTATCTCTAGATTGCTAAAATAGAGCCCTTAGTTTACTAAAATGTTAACATTTCAAAGCATTTTTTTTTTTACCTTGCTCTGTAAATTTCCATTGGCTAATTCAGGATTTATTTATTTATTTATAAATATACGCAATAGTTTAGATGAAGAAAGTAATATTTAAAAAAAAAATTATAAATTGGCACACCAAAGTATTTTTGGAGCCTGGTGTGGTTACAGCTGAAACACTGCAGTATTGGAATGTTTTGGCAATATTTTTGGTTCTTTTTCTAGACTTTGAATGTCTGAAAGGATGAAAGAATTCTCAAGTTTTATGTAAAATATCTTAATTTGTGTTCTCAGGGGATTATGACAACATGAGGATCAGACATTAATGACATCATTTTCATTTTTGGGTGAACTAAGATTTTAAATAACCAGAAACAAACAAAAAAAGAGAATATCTTATGGGTTAGGAGTGACATGAGGATATGTAAGGATGACAGAATTTTCATTTTGAATGATTTATTGCTTTTCGAACAAGTTTAGCACCAGTTGCTCACATTCTGATTTTTGGAGCATCACACCATGACAAACATGTTGATTTAGGTTGCTTTACTTGCTCTCTGTTGTCAGGCACACATGAACCCCATATGTCGTGAAACATGTGACCTTCACACTGCAGTTGGTGTGCGACAGCTACAGCTTTCAACTCCAGCTTTTTCTTCCTTCAGACCCCACGCATGACTTCACTATAATCAGTGTGTGAATGCAGGCGATCGCAGCGCTGGAGATTAGCATCAGACAACTGCACTTGTTAAGCAGAATGCTGTGTCCTGGTCATTTGGGAAATGCTGATTACAAAGCTTGAGTGTCTTGTGTTGAAAGGAATAAATTTGTATTAAATTGTTTGCATACAAGAATAGAAGTTGGCAGGAATAGCCAGCTGTGATGGCGGAATTCAGTGTGTATGTCTTACATTTTAAAGATGTCTGGCCTGCTATTTAAGTCATCAGTCATTCATCTCTCTCTTTGTCATTCTGCAACACATACACAAACATTGCATTAATATATATAGTTGTAGTCAGAATTATTTGCCGCCCTTCGATTTTTACAAAATATTTCCCAAATCATGTTTAAAGGGGCAAGAACCCCATTTAACCATTTTGAGGACAAAATTATTAGCCACTTTAAACACATTTTTCTTTCGATATTGTAACTAATAACTAATCTAATAACTTGCCTAATTACTAAAAAACAATATTATCATTAAAGACGTACAGGTTTTTCCAAAACCTTGTGTGTAAATGAATGACTAAAACATGTCAAATACGGTGTCATATAGGTAACCCCTAAAGAGAAGCCAGATAACCATCAAGCTAATACAGAGATTTAACAGCAGCTAGTGTGAATATCCCTTCCAGAAGCTTATAGACTCCACTGGGTCCTGTGCTACTAACAGATGGACTTCTCTAATGAAAAAGGCCCTTTTAATTAGCCTGTCCATGGACGTTTATTCACCTCGTATGGCCCTCTCTCCAATAAAGTTTCATTGAGCGAACTGGCCCTGCAGCAGGCTCCGGCATCTGCCATCTGGTGGGCTGGGGGGTCTATCATGGCAAACTGGCACCCTTGTTTCTTCCCAATTCAGTGAGCTGAAAAGGCGCTGAGGGAATCGAGCACAGACAGTCTCGGAGGCGGTGTGGGGGTTTTGGGTGGGTGGATTAATATCCATACCTGTCAAAAGGCTTTAATACAATAATGACAACATGAAAAGCAACAGGGTATCCCGGTCATGTAGACCTCTTGATAGCCCCCAAACTGTTTATTTCTGCAGTTGCTGAGACTTTTGGAGCATCCAAAATCCAATACATCTCTACTATGTAGAGTAAAAAGCAATATTTTTAGTCCACCTGTGGATTTTTTATTAATTTTTTTTCAAATATTTTCCAAGTGCTGTTTGAAGTAGAAAACACTTTTTTTTTCACCAACACATTTGTAAAAATAATACCCTAATAACTACTTTTTTTTTTTTGTCTTTGCCATGATGGTAGTAATGGCGGCACAGTATCTCAGTGGTTAGCACTGGCACCTCAAAGTATGAAGGTTGCTGGTTCGAGTGTTAGCTGGGCCAGTTAGCATTTCTGTGTGGTGTTTGCATATTCTCCTTGTGTTCATGTGGGTTTCCTCTGGGTGCTCTGGAAAGTAAATTAAATAAACTAAATTGGCAGTAGTGTATGACTGTGTGTGTGTGTGTGTGTGTGTGTGTGTGTGTGTGTGTGTGTGTGTGTGTGTGTGTGTGTGTGTGTGCGTGTGTGTGTGTGTGTGTGTGTTTACATTTGGACAGAACAAATGTAAAGTTTAAATTCAGTACCTTCAGTACCCAAAATTGAACTGGGACAGTATGTTATTTTGGACGCATTCTAGGTTACATTGGTGTGTCTTTATTTTTAAATTCAATTCAATTCAATTCAATTTATCCTTAATTCTATAGCACTTTTACAATGTAGCTTACTTCAATGAGCAGCTTAACATAGAGTTTCTAGTAAACTGAAATTTTGTCAGTCCAGTTTTCAGAGTTGAAGTTCAGTTCAGTTTAGCGTGGTTTAAATGTTACTGCTGAGAACACTGAAGAGCAAATCCATCGGTGCGCAGCTCCACAAGTCCCAAACCAAGCAAGCCAGCGGCGACAGGGGCGAGAAACAAAACTTCAACTGATGGAAGTAAAGGAAAAAAAAAAAAACCTTGAGAGAAACCAGGCTCAGTTGGGCACTACCATTTCTCCTCTGGCCAAACTTCTTGTTCAGAGCTGCAGTCTTGGTGCCGGAGGTTGAAGAACGCTAGACGTCCATTATGAAGAAGCTGCAGGTCTGAATAGGTCACCGGCAGGTGTTAAGGCAAGCCCACGGGATCAATATGGAGATTTTAAAAACACACACCTGGATACCATACAATTTGGCTTTTGTTTAAATCCTGCACATTTCCCCCTTAAATCTTCTTTAATTTCAGAATAACATGGAAGACATTACTGACTTATCTTTTGCCTCATTTCACAAATGCAGGCTATAAACATGTAACTGAGAGTTTGCGCAAACCCACATTTACACCTATTGCATTACAGCTTGGAAGAAATTAAACTAATTAAATATGCATATTTATAAATGTTGTCAACTTGACAGTTCTGTTACAATGGGTTTTGAGAGGGGTCTGGATGCAGACCTGATGCAGTGCAATCTGAGCTGCATCCAATGCTTTTTAATGCACTCACCTAACTTCACCTATAACCCTTGTCACAGTGATGTCACTCACTCCATTGGGTGCATTGTGTCTGACATTGCAATACTGAGTGATGCAATCTCAGCTTGCATCATAAAGGCTGCATCCAGATACTATTGAAGGGTTTACTCCTTTTTTTACAGTCTAAAAAATCTCATGTTTATCACTTTTTTTTCCCCACAACTGACCAATTAAACGTTACATTTTGTCATAATGTCTGTCCCTTCAATGTTTTGAGGAACTGAACGAGATTGGTCAATTTGGTTTTGTTCTTATTTGACCCCAAATTTTGTGTTAAAACAATCCAGCCTTTTTTTATTAGAACTAAAATTTAATCATGCTTGACTATTAGAAAATAGACTCCATGAACATCTGCAGTCTCCATCTCAGCCACAGGTTAACTGTATTTTCTTGGACAGCCTACTCTCCATTATAGAAACACGATAAGATGAATTGGATTCATGAGGTTTTTACTTGTTTTGGACGGAATGCACAAACTGAGTCTTTTTCTGTGTGCTCTTTGTGCCCTTTCACTCCCTGCTAGGCGTCTATCCCTGATTATATTTAGTTTGCGGGTGGACATTTGATTTGGTTGCACCTTGATTGCTTCCTCTACTGCAGAATGCACAGCAGGTCATACTGTAACCTTCTCTGGCAAGAAAATTGGACGGCTGCTTCTAAAAAGCAAAACAGAAAAGGCAAAGTATGAGCTTTGAATATCTCGAGATGCAGCCCAGTCAACTGTGTGAGAGATCTGTTTTCTTCTGAGAAGAGTTTGAACATAAAAGCAGACTAGACGTGGAGAAAGGTGAAGCTGGCCACCGTTACTCGTTTCTCCAT
The DNA here is from genome assembly GCF_052040795.2 of Danio rerio. NCBI lineage: Eukaryota > Metazoa > Chordata > Actinopteri > Cypriniformes > Danionidae > Danio > Danio rerio. Next base: position 50,803,422 of record NC_141037.1, read on the forward strand.
CAAAACATCAACATGTGAAAGTGTTTTTTTTTTTTTTTTTTGAGTGTGTTTGCTTTTCAAAAGTTCTTTCACCATGAAAGAAAGATAAGGATCAGTTGTTTTTTTCTTTTCTATGTAAGAAAAAAAATTATTAGCACAAGTTCATGTTCTTGATGAATAATGTTCAAAAGAACACAACTTTCATTACACCCTTTTGAAGTGCTGGATGGAATATTGTATGAATGTCTAACCGTCTGATTGTAGGTGCACATAGCAGAAGTAATTTAATTATCATTAAAAAAATGGCAATAACTTTTTCATTAAAATATCTGTTCCTTTTTGTTCATCTCCATTATTTAGAGACATTATTATCAACATCATCCATATCACAGATGTCAATTTGTTCATTATCTGTCTGTCTGCCTGCCTGTCAATTCATTTCAATTCAATTCAATTCAGTTCAACTAGCTACAATTCAATAATTGCTTTATTGGCATGACAAATGTTACAAATGTATTACCAAAGGAGTTCTAATGTTTACATAAACACACACACACACACACACACACACACACACACACACACACACACACACACACACACATATATATATATATATATATATATATATATATATATATATATATATATATATATATATATATATATAACAAAAAATGATGTGCCATATATAGACCAATTATATGGTATTAAGATGATCGTACAGAACATCTTATTCTCAAAGAATACAGTGAAACACTCCATTTGACCTTTTACAGCACAGCATGCATTTCACCATGGTCTTCAGCCATCTTCAAATGGTCTGAGAAAACTTACTGGATAGCTAATTATTTTACTTTTTGCAGCTCGGCTGCTTGATGAGAAGAAGTGTAGGGAAATCCCCAAGGCTGCTGAAAAATCATATCACCAGTTTTAATGGATGCTCTTTCATGATGCTGACTCCAGCACTACTGCGTGATGTGCAATTCTGTTTTACTGTAAGCTCAAAAGCCGAAGAGTTGTGAATGTGTTCACCCAGTAACACAGATCACACAACCTGTAGAAATCAGACAGCTGGAGACGTCACTCAATATGGAGCAGTCATGCAGCACATATCATGAAATGGAGGCAGTGAATTATAACTTGGATGAGAAATCTGCTTGTAGCCTTGGATTGGGAAGTGCTTTAATTTTTGATTCTAAGTATTAATCATTGTATGAAAGACTTTCCATGAAGTCTGGCCTTAAAATTAACTTTTGTAAATGTTACTTGCTTAAACATATACACAAACATACTGTACACTCAAAAATATTTTTTGCTTGTTCAAACTACTTATTTAAAGCAATCTAAATCAACAGAATTCTTGAGGTTGTTTAGGGGTCAACTTAATTGTTTTTGGTTCGATCTGCTTAAATTTGCAGAAACAATTAAGCTCACTTAATTGTTTTGTGTTGGGACATCACAAAGGAATTATGTGGAACCCAGCATTTTTTACAGTGTACATTGTAAAATAATGCTGAGTTCCACACAAATGAAAAAACAAAAGTAAGAATTGTGTTAGTTCAACTCATTAAAAGAGTAGTTTGAACAAGAACCAAAAGTAATTTTATGAGTGTACACTGTAAAACACACTGAAAAAATTATGTCTGCAAAATAGTTAGCAAACACTTTGTTTGTGTTTAATTTAAACAAGCAAATTAAATAGTAATTAAGTTGTTAAAAAAGACCCTCAAAACTATTGTTTTGGCTCATTTTAGTAAAAAAAAAAGTAGTTTAAACAAACAGCAAACTTAGTTGTTTGATTGTATGGTGTAGCAATCAGAACTCTCAAACATATAATAGATATATATATATATATATATATATATATATATATATATATATATATATATATATATATATATATATATATATATATATATATATATATATATATATAGGAAGTGGAAAGATGTTCGAGCAGTTTATTGTCAGACCATTAAAGAACTGTTTTCACCCAAGTCAAAATTTGCTAAACCAATGTATTAAGAAGCAGAATGCAGAAGATTTTATTGTAAAAATGTTAACATTTCACTTTAATCTCTTAATTAAATCCCAAAATGTACCCAGTTAACTCTAAGAAATTTTACTTGCTTACAACAACTAATCTAACAACTTTTTCTCAACTTTATTCTCAAAGTGGAATGAGTTTGTTATAAACATTAAAATAAAAATAAAAAATCTCAAAACACAATGACATTATTCTTAAAATGTATTATGTTAATGTCAACATTTTATCTTTAAATTACTTTTATGAGTTTAATCTTAAATTGAATAAGTTGTAAATACTTTACGCCAGCCACAATCTTATAGATAACGATGAATTGTTGCTCAAAAAAGTTTTCAGAACTTGATACTTAAAAAAAAAAGAAAAAATTGAATAATATGACTTACCAAAAGTATTTATTTATTTATTTATTTATTTATTTATTTATTTATTTATTTATTTATTTATGTGTATTTATGTATTTATATTTATTTGTTTGTTTAGATTCTTAGTTATTATGCTTACTTGATGAAAAAGTACTATTAGAAACTATTAGTAATATTTACTAAATAAATAATGAAAGACCTTTGAAACGGGATCTAATAGAGCTTATAGAATAATTTTCTGTTATTTAAGTATTTAATAAAAAGCTAACATATACATGAAATAGTCAATAAATAAATAGATACAAATCTCCATAAATAAATAAATAAATTAAAAGTAAAATAAACATCAGTAGTATGCGAATTGTAAAAACAGTAATGGTGATATGACGGATGTGTACATATTTTCTGCAGCTGATAAATACGTTCCTCTTTGGAGATTTACTCAGTTGATTTATTATTATATTTATGTATGCAGTATGATTTGTCTACAGTCTGCTAATTGGTGACCCCGCTTATAGATTTCGAAAGGAAAAAAAGAAAAAATCCCCTAGAACTTTGTTGTGCAATAAAGCTGTCAAATTGTTTTCCCGATGGCTTTATAAAAAGACGTAACTTGGCCTCCTCCCCAAAGATGTGCCTGTTGTGTTTCATTATTTTTTGTGTGTGTTCATTGTTCCTCAAGTGCCTACGATGAAATTGTTCTATTGATTTGTCTGGTGAAGGAAATTAGACTGTAGCTCTGGAGACAAGCTAACCATTCATTTCAGCTGCCTAGTTTACTTCCCACCAGCCGGGCTCTGGACAGACAGATCATCCAAAGTTTAATTACCGCTGCTTACCTGACTGCTGTTACACACACACACACACACACACACACACACACACACACACACACACACACACACACACACACACACACACACACACGCACACACACACACACACGTGTGTGCACACACTGGCCCTTTAATTAGGAGTCAGCTGTTTTAGGACTGCAGCACATTGATCAGGACATGATGGTTAATAAGAAGTGAAGTCCTGGTTCGTCATTGAAATAGATGAGAATGAATTGAGCCTGGAAGTGACACTCTTTTGCTGTGTAGACCATTAGAGTTGTGTTTTTTTTTTTTTTTTTTGCTTTTTTTTTTTTAAGTTTGCAGGACACATTAAGCTATTTTAAATTTGAGGAATTAAGCTATTTTAAAAGGATGGTTCACCCTAAAAGGTAAATTAACTGGTTCCAAACCATTATGAGTTCTTTCTTCTGTTGAACACTAAATGAGATTTTTATTTAAAAAAAAGCTGAAAAGCTGTAACTACTGACATCCACAAAAGGGAAAACATAGGCTTTGAAAGTCAATGGGTTCTGGTTACCAACATATTTTAAAATATCATATTTTGTGTTCAACAATAGTAAGGAACTGTCATCAGCTACCAGTTGCAGTTCAGTCCACTGATATAAACTACACATCCCATCACACACCTCACTCACACCAGCTCCACACCATGCTTGATTACTCACCCCCAGCTGGAAACTCATCATGGACTGATTACCTAGACTATATATTCACCTCTCATACACACACATTGCTGAGTCTTGTTTACCTTTAACTTTACAAGGTGTTTCTATAGCATCTTACCCGAGAGACTGTCAAGACTTAAACTGTTGGTTTTATTGATTTATTGAATTAAGCACCAATGTAAGAGCTAAACAGAATACAAAACAATAAAATAGTGCATGTATTAGCTTAATGCAAACTTAGCTGCTCACCATCATATTATAAAAACCTCAACTCAATGCTAAAACAAAATATTCTGTAAACAATAACGTTGTGCCTCTTCGGAGAGTACTAAAGCATTCAATAATAACCGATTCTCTTATAACAAGAGTTTAAAAATCTGTTATATTTCCATTTTCACTAAGGTAGCAATCTCAGTCTGCTCTTTTGCACTTCTTTTTTTTTCTGAACTTTCTCACCGGAACTAACTATGCATGAACAAAAGTTTCAAAATACAAGTTCCTCAGTATGAAGCATACAATTTCAAAATAAAATAAAGACAACTATAAATTGAAAACTATTCAATCCAGCGTAGGCTCATTCTGAAAACGTAGCCCTAAATACATTTCTGGAAGTCGTGATTTATGTAGCCAGAAGTAGGTATGGCTGCATTTCATTTTTTAAACTAACGCTAGATGGTATGATGACATTTCTTTTAGCGCTTACTAGCTGACAGATTGCCTCTATAGGGATGGTTTTCTGGCTGTTACCAGTTAGTCAAGTAAGCTCACCATGTACATTAATGGACTTCATATGCAGAGAGGAGTTGACCAAGACGACGGGGTTCGAGTATGGTGAAAAACGGTTCCAGAAAGTGGGTAAGACAAAAACAGAAACCAGAAAATAAAATAAATGAGTGAATAACAGGGTGAGAATATGGTAAAATCCGAAATCATGGTAAAATTAGATGAGGGCTTTTCTTTTTCTGAATTGCTGTTTAAATTTGTTGGTTGGGTTTAGGGAAGTGAGTGGGCGGGTCAATCTGTGCTTTTTAAAATACTATTGGTTGGGTTTGGGGAAGGGGGAGGGTGGGTCAGTCGATTGGTTAGTCAGTCACTCATTCAGTCAGTCAAACAGTCAGTCGACAGCAGCCTTTAGTAGATTTACAAGAGAACAGCAGGCTCGAATGGCACTCCTGAGAGAACTTTGAGATCTCAAAAAGCATACACCTCTCTTTAGTGTCATTTGCTCAGTTATGACATTTTAAATGCAAAGAAGACATTTTATGACAATTTGACATGAACAAATAGAATCACACCCTGTGTTTATCTTTGTCATGAGTACATTTTCAAACTGAGCCTGGGTTGATCATACTATGTTCCTTTAAAAAAATAATTTGTAAAAAATAAGCCATTTACAGTTTCCTAGTTTAATCTTGCTTCTTGTTTCCTGACCCTTATTTTGTTCTTTGTTTATCCTGTTTGCCGCCTGCACTGACTTCTGCCTGTGACCACGATGGTGCTTTTGGAGTACCCTTATGATACCGTTTCTTTCTGTTGACAAATGCCTGCCTGACTAAGCTGTAAATAAACTGCTTTTGGATCCTAATCTCTGTTGTACCCAGACTAGAGAAACTTATAAAAGTTTGAAACAAGTAAAGGGTGAGTAAATGATGACAGAATTTAGTTTTTTGGGTGGACTATAACCCATTTGATTATTTTCTCTTTCTCTTTAGTCATTTTCTCATATGTGGACAATAGTTTGAATTTATGTGAATGTAAATTTAACATTTTGCAATGTTTTTGGTTGCTGTTAATAGTAAAGCAACGTATAATTGAAAGCACATCTCAAATAAGCATTTCTTGAACAATGTGACAAACTTGAAACATCTGCAAAACTTGAGTTAGACGTTCATTTAATTTTGCATTGCATTTATTGTCTGCATTACTATTCAAATTATTGTATTTTACCCCAATAGTTTCCCTCACAATTAGGTTTTTTTTTTTTTTTTTTTTTTTTTTGTATGTTATGGTTAAGTGTTATGGTTAAAAAGCCTCCTCATTGAACATCAATATTCTCTAAGGAAATCTTCCATAGCCAAGTTATCGTGTCAGTCTCAGTTGTTCCCCGTTCTGTCACCAATATTTACTAGCCAAGCATTTGGAGTTATATTAGTGTGATTTATGTGGACTTGCGGCACATTAATGATACCAGCAAGACTCGCCCTTCATTCATATTCATGAACAACTGTGAGGAGAGGCTGAACAGAGGACGGGGGGAGGGGAATGCCGATTCTGCCAAAACTCTTGCAGGCACAATCCTGGAGAGCAACAATGCCAGTTTACCAGCAGGTGCCCACGTGCAGGACTGGCCAAGTGTTCAAGTCAGACTCATGTGTGTAACAGAGCTATAAAATGCAGGCAGAGGTATGTGACATGAAGTATCACCAGGATGACCTTATCACAACTGTTGTCAATCATCCCCCCTTAAATTAATAATCACTGCTGACATGTATGCGTAATAAAACATTGTGACTACTGGTTTATTAATATTACACTCTAAAAATATGTTCATTAATAGTCGCTAGGAGCTCATAATTATTATTATTATATATATATATATATATATATATATATATATATATATATATATATATATATATATATATGAACCTTTGTTCATGACATGACACATCTTGAATGTGAGTCAATGAAATTGTAAGCTTGTTTATGACAACTGTTATTAGCTTAGTTGTGACATTTTAAATGCAAAGATGACATTTTATTACAATTTGACATAAACAAATAGAGTCACAGCTTGTATTTATCTTTGTTATGAAAAATTACATTACCAAGAGAACAAATCTTGTCATAAATCTGTCATAAACAATAATAATAAATCATGAGACATAATAAATATTTTTTATCACTTTTTTCAATGGAACATTAAACGTTTAATTACTCAGTCAAATTAATTTTAAGAGTCTCATTAATATCTAATGACAGTTCAATGACAAATTCAGCTTGAATCACTGTAGTTGAGGTCAAAAAATATTAATGATGCTCTTATAAAATTCATGACACATTAATAATGGTTTCATGACAATTATGTTTATGAGACGTATGTCAAGTTTTCATTGCCTTGGTAACGTCAAGTTGTCATGACAAAAGCAAAATCAGGTTGTGGTATATTTGTTTATGTCAAGTTGTCATAACAAACAATGTTGTCTTTGCATTAAAAATGCCACAACTGAGCGAATGACACATAACAACAGTTGTCATAAGTATGCATAAAATATTATTCACAATCACGACAGGTGTTGTTTCATGACCATTGCAGGCTCATTACGGAAACAAACCCCTATATACATTTTTGGAGAGTGCCAGATACTGTGTCTGCTTTTTGATTCGCTTCTCAAATTTCTCTCACATCTGCTCTTCTTGCATTAATCCACCAGAGGTCGCTGTCGACTGACTTACCGACAGACTGACCCACCCTCCTCCTTCCCTAAACCCAACCAATAGTGTTTTTAAAAGTACCGATTGACCCGACCACCCACTTCCCTAAACCCAACCGTTTTCAAAAGTAATCCAGAGAAAAGAAAAGCCCTCGCTGCAGCCTGATTTTTACCACGTTTTCATATTTTAGCACATTTTCACCTTGTTATTTACTTATTTAATTTTTTTGACTATTAATTTAATCTTACCTGCTCTCTGGAACCGCTCTTTGCAAGACTCAAATCTCGTTGTAGCAGTCAACTCCGCTCCACGTCACAATTTCGCCAATGTACGCGGAGAGGCACTGGACAAACTGGTAACAGCCGAAAAGCAATCCATATGTAGGTAATCAGCTGGTAAGCTCCAAAATGAACAGCGTCATATCGTCCCATAGCGCTTGTTTTAAAGACAAAATGCAGCCATACATATCTCTGGCTACATAATTCACAATCTCCAGAAATGTATTTAGGGCTACATTTTCAGAATGAGCCTATGTTGTTCATGACAGTCTTATAAACACCACTTCAAGTAAAGTGTTACCATATATTCCAGAATTGCCATAAGATGACAGGAGACTAATCTCACTAGATATTTGCAAAAATACTAGTGCAAATCTGTCAACTTTATTTAGTTTTTGGACCAGATTTACTAACAGCATACACCAGCGCAAAAATATTGATGACAAACAGAAAATATTGGTGCTGAAAAAGACGTTGATAAACCTATTTTTGTGCCTGCACTTTTAGGAGTTTCTCAATCAGATGTAAATTTTATGGGAGGTAACAATTTCAAGAGCTCACACTTAGATATGCTTGGCGTTCTGAGAAAAAACCCTGAGCTCAGAGTTGATTGAGCCCAAGGCTACCGCCTGGTCAATAAGCATAGGGGGTCCAAGATCAGGAGAGCTCCTCCTGGAAAAGGGAAGAAAAGGAGGAGATGGGGTGGTAGGGGGGATTCTTCCAAATACGAAGATAGGGCAGTAGGGTGAAATCAGTCTATTTATTGTAAGGTTGGACCAAGCTGCGGTCACACTGAGCTTTTCCTCCCATAGACTTCCATTCATACACACGCAAATGTGTCAGACCGGAAACGCAGGGTTATGCGTCAAGTTACGCATGTTGCTGCAGTGCATAGTTCAAGCTTAGTGAACTCTGACCTGCGAAATCGCATCACTTGACTGGGTGAAACCAATCAAGGATCAAAACATGACTTCTCTGGACACAATTTTAAAACATAGAGCAATCGCTCGCTTTTTTAATGTCTAATAATCTTGTTTAATCCCGCCCCTTATCGCAGCGTTGTACGACTTTTCGACTCTAATGTGACCGCAGCTTCAATCTGATTGGATTATTACTGATTATAAATGAGAAGCCAGCTGTGACCAATCATATCAGATGCTCCTCTCAAAATCAGTTTATAAAACTTCACTTACAGGCTGCACAGTGGCGCAGTGGGTAGCACATTCACTTCACAGCAAGAAGGTTGCTGGTTCAAGCCCCAGCTGGGTCAGTTGGCGTTTCTGTGTGGAGTTTCCATGTTCTCCCCGTGTTTGCGTGGGTTTCCTCCGGGTGCTCTGGTTTCCCCTGTGGTATAGGTGAATTGGGTAGGCTAAATTGTCCATAGTGTATGTGTGTGCATGAGTATGTATGGATGTTTTCCAGTGATGGGTTGCAGCTGGAAGGTCATCCGCTGCATAAAACATATGCTTGATAAATTGATTCATTCCGCTGTGGCAACTGCAGATTAATAAAGGGACTAAGCCAAAACGAAAATGAATGAACATCACTTACAAATGTTTGTGCTTCTCAAACTTTGACTATTATTTGCTGAAAAAGTATGTCTAATGCTGGGTTCACATCGGATGCGGAAGTATCTATACAAGGAAATAAATATAGTCAATGCAAACATGTAAATAAAGGCAAATAATTCATGTTTGGTGCAAATGATGCTAAATAGACAATATATTTGCCATGAAAATGTTGAATTCGACTTAATCAAGTCTACTGCAAAAGTTCAAATAATTTAACTTGAATAAAAATTTTGTGCGCGCGAAAAACATCCCATGAGTAAACTAGAGCCAGTGACACAATGCACTGAAAAATGAACTGAAAAATTTAACTGATGTCGGAAGTCTTATAAAAAATGTTCACATTTACATTTTGCTCTTGAAAATTGTATGACTTCACTTGTGTAGTTTTACAAAGGACGAAGAAGTTCCCCATGCCAATTTTGCTCACAGGCAAAGATGGTCAAGTGAACCAAAAGAAAGCAGCTTGATCCGTAAGTGACTTTTATGTGAGCTGTGCTTTAAGCTACTGACCTGTTTCTTGCATGCAGAATTGAACTGCTGGTCACCAGGACAGTAGTTTCACCCTAGTTCTTTTAGCATGAAAATGTGTTTATCTACCTCAGCCTGAGCAGTGACAGATACATTAAAAATGGATGCGTCCTGGAGCACCTCGGCAGCCTGGGCAAATGACATCATCCATTGTTTTACTCAGAGTAGCTCATCAAGATGGAAGTCTTTAAAAGAGAATTTCTCAGATTTAGGACAGTTGTTTTGGGTTGCACGCTAGAGATTTTCTATAAATATGGATGCACAGTGAATTGAAGTTTAGTACTGCAGCTCAGGCTTTGAGAAGCCGGTTGCCACTGATGGGGGGTCTTGACTATAGGGCCTCTTAGCTTTAGCCTTTCAAAGTCAGTCTGAGGCTTCTGTAAAAAATGTACAAAGCTCTCCATGTCCAAAAAAACAAACCAAAAAAAAGAAAAAAAGGCTAGAAGGGGTAAACATCAGGGAAGAGGGCTAATGGTGGAAGCAGAGTGTTCTGACAGTGGATTTTGCTTCTTGTGTTTGTCTAGAACGCCTCACGTTATTTGTGTTGTCTGGCAGAGAATTATGTTTGTAATGATTCCCCTGTGATGGATGGTTTAGCCTCGTCCGTTAATCTCTTCACATTCTAATCAATCAATTTCATCCACGGTGTAATTCAATACCGGTGAACAACTATCTGTTGTTTAGGGCCATCATTTGTTAATGGATGAGATGTTCATTTATGTTTGTCTTTTGCAGCTTTAAATTGGAAATATTTAATCAGTTTTCTGGATGGCCCATTTCAACACATCTGAAAACACAACACTGACATGAAAATGAGGTGAACTGTGATGAATTCATTTTGAGGCAGAAATTTGTAAAGCCCCAATTTGTAATGGCATTTTATTCTGTCTCATGATTAATTATTGATGTGTTTCGTTTTGCATTTTTTATATTGTAGATCACTGGGAATAAATGAGTGGTGGTGGTGTTTCTGAAACAAAATGCATCTGAATAGAATCATTTGTTGTGATAATTGAAAAAAAAAATCGAGTTTTCTCTTCTGTTTTAATTAATTTTGTTGCTTTGTTTACATAGCTAGGAATCTGCAGTAAAGTGACAGTCATACATTTGCAGTGTATGTAAATGACACCATTCACTTTTATATATTTTAAAGGCACAGTATGTTAGATTTGTCATTAAATTATCTTAACACAACTAGATTGGTGTTAAATATTTTGCTGACTAATGTACTCGCAGTACATTTTCCCAAATGTTTCAAAGAATGTTTAAATCCAGAGAATCAAGCAATTATAACTAGTGACACAGACCGTCATTGTCTTTCCATGCTAGTGCCGGGAGCTACCTCTCTGCAACTCTCACATGGTCGCCCACTGAAGCTAAGCAGGGCTGCGCCCAGTCAGTACCTAGATTGGAGACCACATGGGAAAGCTAGGTTGCTGCCGGAAGTGGTGGGGGGGCTCAACCTGTGTGGGTCGTAACGCCCCAGTGTAGTGAAGGGGACTCTATACCAGGGGTTTTCAAACTGTGGGGCGCCAGCACCTTTTAAAGTAGTCGCGAGGCATGCACTCGAGTAAATTATGATGTTGATTTTTTTTTTACCTTCCCTTAAAAATACAGGCAGTATAACACTGATAATAATGTGATGACGCTTGAACTGCGGAAGTCACGTCAAATGTTTTGACAATGGTTGTCTCTCAACATGCAATCTTGTTTGTACTTGTGTTCTTGTGTCCTGATGAAAGGTCATCAACTGTCACCAAAGTACTGTTCCAAATCAAAGTTCACATCTTGCCAAGTACAGCAAAGAGCTTGGAACCACCTTTGTTCTCAGGTGTATTATTTTGGTGTTAAGTGTTATTTTAAGTGTTACGTTTTATAATTGTTGTTAATTATGTTTCTGTGTTGTATACCCTAAATGTCTTAATATTATCTTTTGCTTAATATATCTTTATTTCCTATTGTTTACATCTTGTACTTTATACTTGTGTCCATTGTAGTTTATTAAATCTGATAATGAAAGAAATGAGTCGTTATAGATTATAGATTTATAATATAAATTATAAGGCTGTGCTGCATAAAATTTTATTATTTTATTGATAATGTACACTTAAACTGATGAATCCATGGTAAGGTAAGTAATATTGTAAAGTACACTGCTGTTCCATTTGAAGAAGTACTCGACTTGTGTCTTCGCGTCCTTGGTAGTTCGTTCTTTCAAGTCTGAACCTGGCAAATCTGAACTTCCAAGAACGCAAGTACAAACTTTGTTTACCTGGTATTGAGAAGCAGTTTTTGCTTTCTTTTGTAGACTTTGAACATCGTACTACTGTTGCTGTCTATGGAGGATGAGGGAGCTCTCTGATATCACCGTAAAATCTAAATTTGTGAATGAATGATTCAAGTGTAATGAATCGACATAAAGGTGAGCAATTAATAACAGAATGCTCCATTTTGGGTGAACTAATCCTTTACGGTTTCTTTAAAACATTTATAATTGAAATTGTAAGATTAACCAATGTCACGAGGGTGAATACAGAACATTAAATGTTAGTGAATGAGGTCATTAAACAATGAGTATATGATAGAATGCTCACAGATGCAACAATAGTCACCAGTCATGAAGAATGTGTTAACTTGAGGCTTAATAGTTGTACAATTTCATTAGTATTTTATAATAAATAAATAAATAAATAAAAATTTAAAATTGATAATCTTACACTTAAATAATTACCGCACAAATGTACAACTCAACCACTTTAAGTATGGCTGGAGCTGTTTATTATTTGTTGTAATTATTGTAAATTGATTCCTATTTCACCAAATAAAGTTAAATATAGAGGTTATTTCAATGCAAATTTAGGCCAAGTGTGAACAGAAGCAACTACTATGATAATTTGTTTTACACAGCATTCGGGTTTGTCCATATTTCACCCAATTTGAGTTTAAGTAACCCAGCATTTTTAGAGTGTATGTACATCTATAAGGAGATTTCAGTTACAGACACATGTATGTGACACTGAGGTTTTTCAGTGGATGATAGATTCACTGTTTTGATGGATGAATGATGCTTTTGATTCTCTCATCATGTTCGATTTGTTTTTGATTTCCTCTGGGATTCAGTAGGCCGCCGTTTCGCTCATTGAACTCTCCCAAAATCCCATTGAATTGCTGAAAATGATAGTGACTAACCCAATAAACCAGCTTTAACAGCTCGGCTCTCCTACTTTCCGCTGAATGAGATTATGAAAGTCTGAATGCTGGTATTAACCTGGTGATGTAATTACCTCTGCAGGTTGAGTGCTAATACAGTTATCAGGCATGCTGAATATCTCCAAAATCCGATTAGGAACTGACCCGACCCTCTGCGCAGGATTGTGCTGCATAGTAAATGTCTCGCTCCCGTCCGTTTGTCTTTCAGTCGTCTTTTAGGAAGACGATCTTCATCTGACCCTGACCTATAGCAGTCAAATCCATTTATGGTCAGTTCAGTGTTAATGTGTGTAATTGGCTCTTCTGAGCGATGCAGACTGATGTTTACAAATGAGAGGAACGCTGAAGCTGGAAGCACACCAACACATTTAAATTAAAACTGCTCTGCTGATTTATTCATTTAAAAGTCAATTGCATCACTTTTTTTTCTTGGACAATTAAAATTATTATTAATATTATTATTATATAATACAAATGCCATCAAGATAAAGACTTACATTTTGTAAACTGAAACCAATATATGCATTATAAATTATATTTATAATTGATACTCTTTCACATGATCTGAAACGTTTTCATTTATCATAAATGTTCAATAGTTTTATGCATGTACGTAACTGCATTGTTTGCATTATCTAGTTAGATGCTGCATATATTGTGACCTAGAGCAATGTGCAGTGCCAACCTCATATTCTAAAAGCATGTAAAATGGATTCATGTGGGTTGAAACTCGTGACACCATTTTTAAAAAAAGTGAAATTATAATCAAATATCCAATAAACCTCCACCCTGGCCAAAGGGATTTTCCACCAGTGTTTCAGCAGGAAAGAGGGAGACTGAGAGAGAAAGTGTGTGTGCGTATAAGGGAGTAAGGGAATATTTCATTATTTGCCAGAAATGTTCCATAGATAGGCTATAATTGTAACTCAAGGTCATAAATTGAAAAACATCCCCGTGACAAAAGGCAGCTGATGTCCTCACCAGGCCAGGTCAGTCTGAATTATACAGCACAAAGAATGCAGAGCATGACCATTCTGATAAAACCATAATTGAGGAGGATTATGGTGTCTGAGTAGGCCTATATATCTTAGAGTTTGCTGAATACAGTATTTAAAAACTAGATAAAAAAAACAAATAAGACAAAGACTTTAGAGTTACAGGAATGGAGGAGATGAGCAATCTCTTCAGAAGAACATTGCGTATACATATTGATTTGATCGAGTAATCCTTATACGGTATCCAACACAAAAAATGCAGAGCTTTGTAGGGATGGCTGACGTGAAACTGACGTTTCGACACAGTGTCGAGATCCCGAAGCGCAAGTGTTTCGAAACACTGCACCGAAGCATGATCCGAAACACCCAGGTCACGTGACTAAAGTGTTTCGAAACACTTGGTCACGTGACTAAAGCGATTCAAAGCATTGATCATTTCAGAGGCGTTTCAAGACCCGGAGAATCTCCATTTGACTGGCATGATCAACATCATGACTCTGTCTTGTATGGCCTAGTGGACCGTGTGTGTGCACATTAGTACTGTGTTGCAAATTGGTTGTGGGTTCGAATCCCGGCTAGTCCAAATATTCTAATGTCATGATTTTTATATTTTAATCATGTTTCTGTTTTATGGTGTTGTCTAGATAGGATACAGCTGCGGATATGCCATCAATTTAGCATCATTTTTGTAACACTGTAAAACAATAATTTATATTTTTACAGTACTGTGATGGGTTTAGGTTTTGGATAGATGTTATTAAAATACAATAGGAAATTTAATTAATAATATAAATTATATTATAATAATATAATTATTGTTAACTTCTGGCCACAACTGTATCTGATCTAGCAACAACCCTGTTTTATGAACAAAACAATACAAATTATTTACAAGGTGTTTATTCGTATGTCAGAGCAATGTTGAAACAAAACGATACAATAACAAAGCATTACCAACTGGTATTAAAGCATTTCAAAATAACTGTGTCAGTCTGGATTCGAACCCATTAATCCCACATGGTGGTCACGAACTCTAACCGCTTGCCTAAATCCTTTTCAGATTCGAGGCTACAAAGTGGAGTTTCATACCTTAATTTGCTCAACTGTTCTTTGCTGAAGTGGTTTCGGTGAAATACAAATAAAATGACCACTAGGTGTCACCGTAGAGTGGTGTTTCGAAATGTTTCGAAGCTTCGACACATTTGCTTCGATAGTTTCAGTGTTTCACGAAGCCTCACTTTGCCCACCACTAGAGCTTTGGACTTAACAAAAAAAAGTGTTATCAAAGCTGTAATCAAAATCTGAGCCCCCATAAAAATTGTAACGAAGTGGCTGACACAGAGGGATCCATTTGCAGTATTTTTATTAAACAAGTTTAGTAACAAATAGCACACAGATGTAATGTATGTACAAACTCACATCAAACACAGTAGTATATTGTCTTAGGGCTGGTAAACACAGGATGAGTATGCAGGCATGGGTCAGAGGCAGGCGGCTGATATCAGAGTCAGTAAGCAGGCTAGAGTTAAAAGGCAGGCGGCAAGGATCAGAGTCGAGGTTCAGGCAAAGGTACAAGGCAGGCAGCAGGCTGGACAAGGTCGGTAATTGAAGCAAGGTAACAACGGGGAAGCAGGCAAGGCTGAGAAACACTCAGTAGTGTTAGCCGGGGCAGAACAAGACTTCGCAATGAGTGAGTGTGTGAGTGCTGCTTATATGTGTGAGTGTGTCATCAACTGGATGAGCTGCAGGTGTGCAAGCTATCAGTGTAAGTGGATGACGTAATGCCTAAAAGTCCAGTGATGATGACCTCTGCTGGCCAGCGAGAGGAATGACTGGGATCGAGTCAGTGACAAAAATATAGAAAAGAAACTACTTAGAACAGCTTTTAAAAGAACATTTTTTACTATACAATAAATTCTGTAATTTACCCATCTGTTACTTTTTCCCAACTTGTTTGAATTTCTTTTTTCTGTGGAACACACACTTAAATTATATCTTGAAGAAAGCAGAAAACCTGAAACTATTGACTTTTCATAATATTTGTTTTTTCCTCTCACTCGAGGGTGAGTAAATAGTGACACAATTTTAATTTTGTGTGAACTATCCCTTTAAGTACACGTTCCCTTTAAGAACGATCCCTTTTTTTTTACGCAATACATTTACCTGTAATTGAGTATTACTTTTTCCTAAGTAACAGTATTCTAGCTTGAGTCTAAATGTTCAGTACTCTTTCCATCTCTGGGCATTCATGTACAGTTTAAAATACAGATTCTTTTTCTGCTACAATACAGCACAAGCAAGTAAATAGCTTGCATTGCGGGGGAGCAGGGGTTGGATTGACTGTCTAGCTGTGCTTGTTCCCATCTCCTCCTTCTGTCTAGATGTCCTGGGTTTTAATGTCTAGTACAGTGCATCACTTCCTGCAGAGCTCAGGCTGAGATCCTGGATAAGATTCAATAGTGAGCGACTCCACCTGTGATGGAAAATTGGGTGGCTTTTAGTATTTTTGTCATTAAGCCCTGTTTTCATCAGTGCAGACTGAGATAAACACATTTTTCTGATCATTAATCAGTGCTAAAAATTAGTTCGATCATTTTTAATTGTTCTTTAGCAATATGCAGTAGTCATGGCAAGTTTGGATCTTATTACCATCCTTTGGGTCTTTTACAGCGAGATAAACAAATCTTTTATCAAGTAATTTCGTTCAATTTGTCAAAATATCATTACATTTTAATGAGGTACTTTCTAAACACATCTACACCAAACATTTATCACACTACAAACAAGTCAGAACTATAATGCTAGAAAAAATAGAAAATAATTCACCCAGGTCATTTGTCTGTGATTAGCTCAGCACCTTTTCAGTGATTTTTCCTCAAATTGAATCTATTACACTGTGCACAGCATCACTAAAATGTTGAGAATAGTTTATATACAGTGAATTTCGTTATTATAAGCTACTAATAGTGGCTGCTAATACTAAACTAACATAAAAATTATGCTTACAGAATTCCTATATGCATCGTAATATATAAATTTATTACTCACTGATGTCAAAGCTCTTCCAGGTCGTCAGAGATTTAATAACAGGACAGAATATGTGCTATTAATTGAGCTCTTGTGCAGCCTTTGTTGGAAACCAAGGTTGGAAACCAACCTTCTTTATGGCTTATCCCATTCTTAAATACATAGAAATAATAGTTTTTCAAGCGTAAATTGAAGTTGAAATGTCTAATGTTAACTCTCACATCCTAAGATTGACTTCCCTTTTTTCGCTTTTGAGACCCCAATTACATACGTCAAATGAAGCTTGAGTAAATGGTCAAGCTTCAAATACTCAGCGGTTCTGTGATGGTAGCTGCATCAATAAAGCACAATCAGACCCTGCCAAATCAATAAAATCAAAGCTCATCCCGGTCAGACATTAATTATCTAATAAATGCCATTTGGTGGCTCTCCACATGCGAGTCAATCAGTTTGGAGTGACCGTGTGTCCTCTAGATTCGAACTAAGATTGGGATTGTACCACGGGGTTAACTTAAACAGTGCTTTTCATGCACAATTGAAAGATCTAGCATGTTCGGTTCAATAGGATAAAGAGCAAGACCATGTAAATGTATGCTCAGTTTCAAAATAAATGCTCTTGCTACTTCCAAACTTCATCTGACATTCAGTACATTTACAGGGACGCCAATGCTCTAATTTTAACATGATTCAGACAATACTCTGATTAAGAATCTACCATTTAAACAGTGATTTTTATTTATTTATTTTTTTTAATGACCTTAATCTGACTAAAGTCATAATCAAGCAAAACAGAAATCGGATTTAGACGTGCCGCGAAGTATTCTTATTTTATTTGCATTATTGAAGCGCAGTACAGACATGTAAACAACATAATCAAACTATTAACATAATGTAGTACTTTTCCCTATAAATTTTTGCGAAATGATGCACACACAGTTGTCAATTATTTGACAACAAACAAATGAGAATGGCTTCAAGTAGGACTGGGTGATTTTGCAAAAAAATAAAATAAAATAAATTAATTAATTAATTCAAATCGCAATATCTTTTTTCATATCATTTGATATAGATAAATATTTTATATTTTTTAACAATCTATTTAGGAATATTATAATTTTTTAAAATTTATTTAACCACTTCATTTTAATTTACTAACATTACTATGACAAATAGTTTTAATAATCAAAATACTAAAATATTTAAACTGAAAATCTCTTTTCTTAATAAAATAAACAAGTGTTAAAGAGACTCAAACCTGATAAATAAAATGTTACAAAGTGTGTGCAATGGTAAAGCATAAATATTTTAAGGTGTTAATAATAATTATACAGTAAACCTCAAACTCTATAAACAAATCAAATTATAATAATCATATCTGGGCTTTCAAGTAAAGGAACCAACCATCATTTTTCGAATACATACTGCAACATTACAAATTGAAAAGTTGAATGATTATATCAACCCCTAGGCTCAAAAATCTTTCAGATGGGGTGCTGGTGGCTGGGATGCACAAGAAAAGAAACCAAAAAGCCACTCTGGCGACATCCTTACATCCTTTTTTATTTACAATCTCCTCACTGCTGCTAGCCACTGCACTCATTTTCGCGTGTGTTGTTATTCTGACCTGAAGTGACAAGCACGTTGATTCCTTGACCATTACAATGGGCTTTGTGCTCACGCTCCACTGGTGTCACTCAGAACTAGGTGAGTATCAAGTGTTTTCTCAGAGGATGACAAACGGAGAAACCGCTCAGATGCAAGTTTATGGAGTAAAGTAAAAAGCACTGCAGTGTTTGGGTGCGCTGTGTTTGTCTCAGGTAATTAGTCTGCACTTGTTACTGAAACAAGTATATTCTATAAAAAGTGTGAAGCTGATTGGTTAGTTCTACTTGAATGAATCCCGGTGCACTCACAGCATTCCAAAAGGTACGCGTGCGCGTGTCACATATGCAGCATGTGCTTGCCGCTCCCATAGGGCGTCGTGCAAGTCATGCGCCTCCTTTGGAAATGACAAACTTACACCTTAAAATTATTGGCACTGCTCCCAACAGCCACATTATAATAAAACTATAGCCTTCATACCGAATTTAAAAAAAAAAATTTGTTTTAAAAATTGTGCTCAATAAATTTTGATACCGAATTTATCACCCAGCCTTAGCTTCAAGCAAAAAAGCACTTATTTTTTCGGAAAAGTTTAAACTTGCAAACTTGCATAAAACGCATTGCAAGGTATGCCTTACTTTGCATTGTTACAAACATAGTTTGTTGATTTGGTGTTTTGAAAATCCATCGCTTCCATGAACAATCATAAATTGTGTCACAAACTTTTCCACTTGCAACTACAACTCTAGAGCTGTAGTTGGAAGCATACATTCTAGCTGTGTTTTATTCTCAGTTATTCCCCTAGGCCCTATTTCTTTTGAATGTCCCAACATTTAAATTTGAAATGATAAAAAAACCCAAAAAACATTAATCTCTCTTGTTTGTAATTTGCTTTCAAAGAATTTTTTACAGTTCAGTTTTAGTAATCATCATATGGACAATTGCGTTCCCTTTGTAGTGTACATTGAAAACATTTATGCCATTTTGACCGCAACCGTGGCTCATGACAAAAGCTATTGGTGACCTATTATTTAAAAGTGAAATTTATGTTAGGTATCCAAAGCTTGCGAAAACAAAACTATTTGGCATGTGTTAATGCTTTTAATATAAGTTATTTATTTGGTAATGTGTTTGTAGCCTACTGTATATGACATGGGCCTGTTGGTTAGTACATTTCTGCCATAGTTTGAATGTGTCAAAGTTGTTAAAAAGTAAATAAAAAGTAAATAAATAAACAAATAAATAAATAAATAAATATACAATATCCTACTTAATAGTAATAATAATAAAGATAATAATAATAATAATAATAATAATAATAATAATACTTATTATTATTATTATTATTGTTATTATTATTATTATTATTATTATTATTAGCATTTCTTTTATTAATAAGTAGCTTACTATAAACTCATTAATATTTGTAAATGAAACATTGCTCCTATATTAGCCATTTACATATATTTCAGTTAATATAGAAAACGAGAGCATGTTTTATACCAAAACTAATAGTTTTGTTTTTTTAAGTGTGTGTGTTTCCCAGAGATGGGTTGCGGCTGGAAGGGCTGCATAAAAACTTGCTGGATAAGTTGGCAGTTCATCCTGAATGAATGAGTGTGTGTGTGTGTGTGTGTATGTGTGTGTGTGTGTGTGTGTGTGTGTGTGTGTGTGTGTGTGTGTGTGCGTGCGTGCGTGCGTGCGTGCGTGCGTGCGTGTGTGTGTGTGTGTGTGATGGCCATTTTCTCTAAAGAAGTTGTTACTATGCCCTGCTTAGAGAGTCATTATGGAGGTTTTACATTATTACTAACGTGGTTCAAATGATGGATCTGCAACTACGGTTTTGGGGAAACACTCGTCACTACATAGTTTATTTCCCAAATGATGCATCGTACTATGATAGTTCAGCCATGAGTTATGTCATTGTTTGGGAAATGCAACTCGGGTCTAAATCTGATCATTACATTTTTTATAGATCATCTATGATAAACAGAATATATTTTGAATTTGTAATGATAATTGTCAACATTTATTTCATCCATCTATCCATCCATCCATCCATCCATCCATCCATCCATCCATCCATCCATCCATCCATCCATCCATCCATCCATCCATCATGTTGTAGGATGCTCCATTTAATTAACTCATTATTCATCTTATCATTAAAAATACTTTAAATTCAAGAATTTGAAAGAGCACAGCATACAGTAGACGCGTTGCATTACTAATTGAATATGCTGGCAGGAATAAAGCAACCCAAAGAAAAACAAAAGATCAGTGCTCATTATAAGGCACATGCTTGGAATAAATCACGTTTTGGAAACAAAGCTCTTGGCTCTATGATGCAACCTCAGCTCTACACATTTGTGCACACATCTCATCTACAGAATCTGGAGTGTAAAGGGGTGCACCAAACCCTGCCAAAAGCCTTATTTACGCACTGATGTGTCAGCACTTCCTTACGCCTGAACCAATATTGTCTCTGTGACTTAATTACTCACGCTGTCAGTCAATAGCCTTTGCACGACAGACGCAGACATGACGTCTGACTGCCAGAAATTAAATTACTGCTGATTTCCTGTGTAAATGGCTGGGCTTAAAGCTGAGCCTTGTGTTCTTTTGTGTTGGAGCATATTTACTCAAACATTCCCAACATGCTGGCACACTGTTCAGAAGGGGGAAGGACACGCTCCTTGACCTTCTTCCTATTGCGATTCAGTTTTCCGATTGATGGATGCCATCATTTGTCACACAATGACCAAAAACGATTCGTCACAATCATCTAAATCATATTTAAAAGGTACTTACTTCATGTTTAAGTATTAAGCTTGACAACTGATATCAGTCCATCAAACACAGCAAAAATTGTTGTGACATGTTTGGTTTGCAAAGACACTCTCATTTTAGGAATGATCAGAAGAGTGTATGGCAACACTGACACTGTAGTTTTAAAAGGTAAAGGCCCATGTACACCTAGACATTTTTTGCTTGCGTTTTCCGTCGACGTTTAACGCCTTGTGACAAAAAAAAAAGGGTGCCAATGTGATCGTACACACCAACGCGCAAAATGCCAGGCGCAAAATCGTCATTTAAAAAAAAAAAAACGCCTCATGCTTGTTTTTTTTGTTTTGATGCGCCGCGTTAAAACCTTCTCCACCAATCAGATTGGCACTTTTGTTCATGTGCATGGAGGTGCTGAAGTTACAGTAAAAAGCACTTAGTGCCGCTCAAGCGCAAACTGTCAATGCGAGTGCACATTGAAGAAGATGCCGAGAGGCGATATGAAAGTGCAGTTGCTGATTGCTCTTGAGAATAATAATCATTTCTTCATCGCTAGAGCTGGAGCTGCTGCTTAAACCATCCATGCTTGTTCGAGTCACCAGTAACTTTAACAACAAGTGTGTGAACTTCCTCTCCTTCTCTTTTTCTGTGTTATAAGCAGGGTGTCAGAAGCTTAAAGTTGTGTAGCGCCATCTAAAGTCAAGAAGTGATTTTGCATGTTCTTCTGCTTGACGCCAGTGAAAATCGCTTGGGTTTTAAATAAAATGTCTCGTAAAATTCTTAAAAAATAAAAATTATATATATATATATATATATATATATATATATATATATATATATATATATATATATATATATATACATTATTTTTTATTTATTTATTACTTTTTTTAAGAATTTTTGCTATATATATACAGAAGCTTAGGTTAAGAGTTTCCCTGATGACTTTCTGTCAGCTGTAGGTGGCCATGCTTCACGTGTGCGCGCAAATGACGGATCTATCTGTGTAAAGAGGTTGCACAGTTATTTACATTTAATTTGGTGACAGACATTTTGAGTTACCTGACGTTACCTGACGTTTTTTTTTTTTTGTCTTATGCCTTACCCAGAATATAAAAATATACATAAATACATTTAGAATTTAGAATTTACTTTAATCATTGCTTTTGGAATGTGAAGAGATTTTTTTAACAGCACAACAAAAATGTTTCTGAAGACAATCACCTACTGCACCTTTAAATAAGAATTTGCCAGAGGTATGAATAATTTTGGCTTGACTCTATATATTATTCAGTGATTTAACAATGATTCAATCTACAATAATATTCTTGTTTTTTTTTTTGTTTTTTTTTTTCTGACCAAACTCTAATTCTAATGCAGATAATGATGTAAATATGACTTCTAAACTTCTCAGGATGAAGTTCCCAAGATAACTTGAATGTGCCATAATGATATAGCTACTAAAACACGTTTTTGTTCTACCACTGTTGACAGATATGTTTTGCATTTGCAATAGCACACAAAAATGTTGCCATGTCCATTTATTTGAACCGCCTATGAACTTGTTTCTTGGGTTTGGATAAAAAATTGACTAGCTTAATGTAATTAGCAATGGTCTTATCTTGAGTTTTAGTCATTTGGATTTATTTTGGTGTACTAATGGCACTGTTGTTATTTAGTTAGTTTGTTTAGAACACAATATGGCAACTCAAATGAATCTATAAATCTTTCCCTGTGTTCTTGCTGATTGGGCATTAACAGTCAAATTTACAACCATTTACAAAGCACTTTGTACCCTATATGGGAAATTTCTTCGTACTGATGAGGAAATTATCCTGTTTTAGTGGAAATCCTCCTACTTTTCAGATTAAGACAAAATCCAAATACAAACCCAACATTTCCTATAGAATCCCCCATGGAGCAATTCACATCGTGGCCAAGACAGAAAATGGCACGCTTTGCTTGACCTTTTTAGAGGAGCCTGGTGGCTGAGGAAGTGTGGGGAAAACTAAACCGACTTTATGATAATTACTATGGCCAGGCTCAATGAATAATTTAGAAGGACGAGCCGTTAACCAAGAGCTTCACCAAAAACATTTGCGCACATGTGATGACAGCTCAACACCTGCTCTCTTCAACCAACATTTCATCTCCCCAAACAGGCCGTTTAAAAATGTCCTAATCTACAAAAAAATACAACATGTAGCCTCTAATTTGTTCAGATACTGTGTTTACTGCTTCATATCTTATGCATGCAGAGCACAAGCCCTATAGAGAGAACGGTACGACAAGGCAGCATCTCCAAGGACCAGCTAATCACTAACACAAATATTCTTTTTTTTTTCTTCCTCGTGTTTATGATTGCATACATATTTATGTTGATTTTTTTTACAACTCATGTCTTGTTTTAGTTCTATGTAGTGTGTGAATTAATTCTGAGAGCTCACAGAATTCTGTAATTACCAGGGAGTGGCTGATGATGTGCTGTGCATTATAAGCAGTTTTGGTGAATTAATAAATAGCCATTTGGGATAGCAGTTGCTGATTTGAGGGGTGGCAGGGTATGTTCATGAATTGTTGGTATGAGGCTGTCAAATACACCAGTCTATGCTCAATAAAAATGTTGACTTGACATGGTTTCAAAAAATATGTTGCATTTAATATTTAATTTATGTTGGTTATGTTTAATTTATGTTAGTTTATGTTGGGTTAATTGCTAATAATAATAATACTAATAATAATAATAATAATAATAATAATAATAATAATCATAATCATAATTACAATAACTACAGCTACTGTATAAAAACATAATAATATGCATAAATTATGCATCCTAGCATAAACACCCACATTAACAAATGCATATACATATAAACTTGCTGCATGCAGACATACCTGTACACACTCGCATATACAAACTCCATCCTTGCTTATACACCCACAACAACAACACATGCACATACACAAACTTGCTGCATGCAAACACTCCTTTATTAACATTTAGCCCCAATGCCTAAACTCAATGCATATATAAACACCTAAATAACACGTACGCAAACATATAAAATAAAATTCTCAAACATATTTATCACCAATCAGCTTGTTGCAAAGCTTATGAAACAGAAAGAATGCTATTAATGGAGGTATTAAATCTGTTAAATAGAGAAGATGTTTTCTAAAATAATATAAAATATTAATCTAACTAAATAGACAACAGACATTTTTAGGGATGTAAACAATAACAATGGTCCCAATGCATTTCCTGATTTACTTTTTAAAATTTCTATACTGTAGCTTCTAAGAATCCAAAAAGGTCCACATATTGATAATGTTATGATAGCTGTTTTAACCTGAAGTTAGGATTGAATTACCTTTTGTCACAGTTATGAAATAGTTTGATAACTAGCAGAAAATATTCATGGACCAATGACATGACCACATTGAAATGGTCTGTATAAAATATAAAAGATTTATATTTTTTTAAACCTTTTAATTTAATTTGGTAATTAAAAACACATATATAAATGGACATAGAACCCTTAAAGGACGTGCGCACCTCTGAATGAAGTCTACTTTAGTGAACAGAACCTGCATATGCTGTGAATAACAGGTAATGAAGTTGTGAAGAACATTCAGTTTGTGGAACAGAGTGATCGTTTTGGAGCCGCACGGGAAGTGATCTGCTCTTAGCAGTGAAAATGAAACCGAAAGTTTGGCATACAGTGTTGCCAAAAAACTAATCTAAAACCCGCCGAAATGCAAAAACACCCAACCAGTCTTCTGTATTCACAAAAATCACATCAGTGACAGATTTTAAGCAGAAGATGACAGATTGTAAGCATATGTCTCAAAAAACACAAATTCAGCATCAGAATTAACATCAACATTAATGACCATCAAAAGACAAATCTAAAGTCTGTTCAAGTCCACCATTCCAAGTCTATACAAAATTTAGTATTTTAACCAACAGTACAGCTACACAAAGCCTATTGCTGTTTACCACATGTTTGAGAATAACAATATTAATAATAATAGCCCATTCATATTAACCTTTATTTTACATTTACAGAGTCGTGAGAAAATCGTGATCTTTAGTTTAGCCAGCATCGTGCAGCTCTAATGTACAGTATGTGTGTATGTGTGTGTGTATTTATGCAATGATGGAGTTTATATGTACAGTTGAAGTCAGAATTATTAGCCCTCTTTGAATTTTTTTTCTTCTTTTTTAAATATTTCCCAAATTATGTTCATCAGAGCAAGGACATTTTCACAGTATGTCTGATAATATTTTTTTTTTCTTTTGGAGAAAGTCTGATTTGTTGTATTTCGTCTAGAATAAAAGCAGTTTTAAATTTTTTAAACACTATTTTATAGGGACAATATTAATAGCCCCTTTAAGCTATTTTTTTTTCTCAATAGTCTACAGAACAAACCATCATTATACAATAACTTGTAACTAATTACCCAACCCGCCTAGTTAACCAAATAAACCTAGTTAAGCCTATAAATGTCACTTTAAGCTGTATAGAAGTGTCTTGAAAAATATCTAGTCAAATATTATTGACTGTCATCATGTCAAAGATAAAATAATCAGTTATAAGAGATGATTTATTAAAACTATTATGTTTATAAATATGCTGTAAAATCTTCACTCCACTAAACACAAATTGGGGAAAAAATATACAAGCGGTCTATTAATTCAAGGGGGCTAATAATTCTGACTTGTATGTGTGTGTTTATGTGGGAGTATGTAAATGTATATTTGATGATTCATGCATTCTTTGTTTAAACATAATTAATGAATGAATATCATTATGACAATTTTGAAGTAAAATGACTTCAGAGACAATATTTGATTTAGTAGACACTGGTTTGTTTGTGTTTGTTTGTTTGGATGAATGAATATATTTAATTAATAAATTATGCAAGTAATGCGTTAATAATGATATTAAGTGACCATTTTATTAAAATGATAAATGGATTAACTGTTACTAATAATAATCGAATGATTTAAATAAATAAATAATAAGTGTTTTCAATTTATTTAAGTAAATAGATTTGTTTATTTCTAAATAATTAAAAACAATTTCTTGTTTAATATTAAAAATATATTACTTTAAGAAAAACATGCGAGAATCAATCATGACTCTGGCTCTTACAGAGATAACGGTTCCTTTCATGTTATTCCATTCTGCCGACAACTCCACAAATGTATAAAAAAATAAAAAAATCTCCCATTCATCATCAGATTCATCTGACCCAGGAAGCTGACACTAACTGACATGCACTCAGCCTCATACTGCGTCTCATATATATTTCATAGTCTTTTTTTTCTCTCATGCCAAAAAAATGGGGGTTTTCGACCCCCATTTCATCCCAGCTATTCCCCCTCTCCTGAATATCAATGACATCCTCTTTAAAAACATACATATTCTGCAAAAGTTACCCTGTTCAGAATGCATAGAGAAAAGCCTGAAATATAGATTTATAGATCCCCCCCATCTTCTCTTCTCCAGGGTGGTTGAAGATGGCAAAGTTAATTTGAAATTCACACAGTCAACAAAAAGATCTCATATTTGAGCTACAAGCCTAGAGAGATTAAATTCAAACTTAATATTTAACTATGCGTACATTAATAATTCTACAATTTCAGTAGTTGTTGAATGCCTGGTTTATTTAATGCCATACATATTAGCACAGTCCAAGCAACAGCATGGATTCCACTGTATTTAGGATGCTATTTTGACTTTTTAAAAATAATATACAATGTCTTATACTTACAGTCATAGTAGATGCTCATAAAATGCAATAAAACAAAGCTTTTATTTGGACGTTAGTCTTTAATCTGAATTATTCAGTAAAAGGCTTGTCTTATTTAAACTGGAAGATTACCTTGCTTAGTCGAATTCATAAACATAGCCGATAGTTTACAAAATTTTGGCTTCCTGTTTTATAATTATACAATGATCTTTAAGATTTTTAAGATTTGATCATCTATTATTATTTAAATAAACCATTTAGATTTATAGTTAACTAATTCTAAAGTAAATTTAATATGCTAAGTCTTATGAAATTTACTTGAATAAATCAAAGTATTCAGACGACTGCAGTTTAACTCAAACTATAGATGTAATTTTAGCCAGACTGACTAAACTAATATAAACGAATATACTTTAAGTTTGCCATAGAATGCATTAGATACAATTCTGTAAATTGTACTCTGATACCTAAAAAGAAATGATGTGGCTTATGTGCACAAATGCTCCAGAATATGTTAAAGGTTTATTTTTAACGCTTGAAATTGGCCCTAATAAGATATGATTGTTTTTGACCATGTTTGGAAGTTCTCACACCCACACACACACACACACACACACCACTATATTGATGTGTACACACCAAGTTAGAAAGAAGTATCAAGTGCGAAGGATTTACATGTTAAGTCAATGCAAAGATGCGAAAAGACACCCTGCGGCGCAAATTAAGTGATTTGCGCGAATGAAGCAGGGCAAGTTAAGCGTATTGCATGATTGACGTGCTTAATACACGAAAATCTAAGCTCCAGCTAACATTTGCGCCGCTTTAACCAATCGGGAGCTTTCTCTTCTAGAGGTGTGCTTATGATGTAGTGCCTGTTGTTGGTGTGCCAGAGGGAAATCCTCTTGCTGACACCGGACAACAGTTGATCAAAATGGGCTCGACTCAGTCTGAAGCACTGCTGAAAGCTTCCGTCATCCCGGTTAAGTTTCTGGAGGAGTTTCTGAACTACTGGGTGCACCTCTGAAAGGATCAGACATGGCTCCAAACAAATTGACGCTGTTTTTCAGCCCTCATAAAGCACATAAACACAGTTATTCTCTCAAAAAAAAAAAAAAAAAAAAAAAAACATGCTAGCCAGCAACGAATCAAGTCAACAAGTCAATGGGCAGACAGAGGCCCTGCCCATCACGCGAATTAGCGTCTAGTGCTCAGTGAATCTGATGTGCAAATAAAGTGGATTTGATAAATAAAGCGAGTAAACTCAATGTTCACACGTCTATTTACGTGCAAATATGATGATTTATCCATGCGTGCTGTGTCTAATGTGAACACAGCATAAGAGCTGAGTGATATGACACAATGCATTAATGTGCTTTAAACATTCTACATGTTTCTGTTGCCTCACTACAAAATATGCTGCGCATTTCACAATATACACGTTAAACTAATGAATGACACATTTAAACAGACCGTATGCCTTTTCAGGGTGGCATTGAATACATTTACAATTATGTCTTGCATTTTGCGTTTTGACCAGCTGCCCAGCGGGCACATCACATCATAAGATGTAAATATTAGGGTAGAATTATGTTATGATATCGGGTGACCAAAATTCAATGTCTAGTCAGTGTTTAAGAACAACATTATTTTGATGTCCAGTAACAATTTCAAATGATTTTTATATTTGGTTGATTTTATGTTGTTTTGGCAAGTGACCAAAATCCAGTTTGGTACAATATCATCTGACATCATGTTGACTTCCGCTCCCTGCTGGGTGTAAACAGACAATATGCTTAGCAGTCATGCATGGCTACCTGCTTCACATAACTGCTTACACCTATTTTACAAATGACATAGATCATACAGTTCTGTCTGCTTCTCAAGCTCTATGAGGAGTGTCATTCATGTCTGGTGCACTCAGAAGACAATCGCCTGTGATATCATGTCATTTGGTTTTTGATTGTCAGGTTGTCTAGGCCTAGTTATAATAATATTTATACAATATTGTTATAATGATATTTATACGTGATCAATTGACTTTTTGTTTTGTTACTTTCGATTGTTACTTTTGCCGCTTCAGTAATGTCTATTGGCAGAGTAACAGCTCATGCAAAGAATGAGACGTACAAAAGTTATCAAAGCATGCCCTTCTTCTACTTATTTTACTTACTGTTGGTAATGCACACATTGCGGTATTGATGCTATGATGATATATTGTGCAGCCCTAATGCCTATGTATATCCGTGGCATAAGCTGACTCATAATATGGAGCTAATAATATGCCAAAACAAACTCAATTTGAATTGTGTCAATTTGAAATCCTGACAATAGTAATTTAATAAATCTGATTTTTTAC
This sequence comes from Danio rerio, assembly GCF_052040795.2. Taxonomy (NCBI): domain Eukaryota; kingdom Metazoa; phylum Chordata; class Actinopteri; order Cypriniformes; family Danionidae; genus Danio; species Danio rerio. The sequence continues at coordinate 50,832,884 of NC_141037.1, forward strand.
GTAATTGAAATATTTTTAAATTTGAATTTTTTTTTATCTTGAATTTGAATATCTTAATTTGAATTTGAATTTCATAACTTAATTATTAAACATCTGAAATTTAAGACTTCTGAATTTTTCATGGCTGCTTTACTTTTTTTTTTTACATATTTTCAAATTTAAGATTTTTTTTCCTACTCTTTTCTGTTGATCACAATCTGGTGAATCTGAATTTCACAATCTGAATTTTTGGTTTTGAATTTTAAAATATTGAATTTGATGTTCTGAATTTCTTCATCTTGAAAATTTGAAACTATATTTTTATAAACCCAATATCTGCAGTCTATGAATTCAGGACACAAAATAAATGAAGTTTGAAAATGCGTCTATAAAAAAGTTCAGCCTTGAAAAATTCAGTTGTCTTAAATTTCAGATGTTCAATATTCAAGTTATGGAAATTAAATTGAGAAATTCAATTTCAAAACAACTTTTAAAAATATAAAAATTAACATTTATTAAATTACATTTTAAATTAACATAATTCAAATTCAGATTGTTTTGGCATATAATTAGCTCCATAGATTCATGGTATGTCACTTCCATGTAATGGACTCTTATTGTTAAGCTATGCCTATGTATATCCATCGTATACAGGAAACACATTTATATTTTATTTTGTAATGCTATATTTTTATTTGTGTGCTACATGTTATAATGCAGGGCGTCATGGTGGCACAGTTGGTAGCACGATTGCCTCACAGCAAGAAGGTCACTGGTTCAAACCCCGGCTGGGTCAGTTGGCATTTCTGTGTGGAGTTTGCATGTTCACCCCGTGTTGGTGGGGGTTTCCTCTGGGTACACTGGTTTTCCCCACAGTCCAAAGACATGCGCTATAGGTAAATTGAATGTGCTAAATTGTCCATAGTATATGTGTGTGAAAGAGTGTGTATGGATGTTGCCCAGTGTTAGGTTGCGGCCAAAAGGGCATCGTTACATAAAACATGTGCTTATAAGTTGGTAATTCATTCCGCTTTGTCGACCCCTGTCTAACAAAGGGACTAAGCTAAAAAGAAAATGAATGAATGGATGTTTTTATGTTTGCCAGGTATAGATGGCTGAGAATATTTTGGAGTCACATCTCATAATCCCTGTCATTTTGCTGTTTATGTTCATAAATGATGCCTATGATCTGCACAAAGCCCATTACTCAGCATAATGTCGTATCTGATGTGACAAAAAAAAAAAAAAAAAATGCAGAGCAAAACATTTCCCCCGACCTCTACAGTACATCTCTCAGCCTGTCTGATGCATTATTCCAGTCCAGCAAATCTGTAACATACTTCATCTGAGTCTTCAACCTCCATCCTGATCTGGCAGACACATATTTAAACTAGAGATGGATGGAGCATCGGAGCATGGCCATATGTCACTGCGCCGCTTGTAGCGAGAGGAAATAAATAACACTAGCATTGAGCGGAGCTGGAGACAGAGTGTCAGATCCAGAGTAGTAATACTGCGAGCTGTTAAATCAACAGTGTAGAAATATGAGCCCAAGGTTATTGAGTGCTGCTGACTGATTGAGACTTCAAGAGCTTTGGCTTCAGCAAATCAGGTTGCCATGGAAATTGTACTTTACTTTGCACTTTGCCATTGCAAGGCCCTTGGCTGTGAGTGTATGGAGACATCAGTGGACTTATACATTTATGAATGAGAGTCATGCTCACTTTACAGATTTCTCTGGTAAGACTAAAGTTTGAAGTCTGATAAAAGTCTGATAAAAAAAAACTATAGAGTACAAGACTTCCTCTTCAAAAGGCTGCCTGCCTGTCTGTCATTTTATCCTATACTTACTATTTTTTTCTTTTTGTTAGTCCATCAATACATCAATCCATCCATCTTTTTTTGTTTTGATGTTTTTTTCTGATCCTTCCCTGATCCATTCTGATCCATCATCTGATATATTTTGTTCATTCAATCCCTGTCAGTTCCCCATTTGACCATCCACTCATAATTATTTTGTTCTATCACTTTATTGGTCAATCTGTTGTCTGTGTTTCTGAACATCATTCTATTTCTATTGCATCCATCCATCCATCCATCCATCCATCCATCCATCCATCCATCCATCCATCCATCCATCCGTCTTTTGTTTTTCATTCTACCTGTCAAACTATTTGTCTGTCATTCTTTATATCCATCCGATCACCCATCCATACATCAATCCATACATCCTTCCTGTCAAAATATTTGGCTGTCATTCCATCCATCCATCCATCCATCCATCCATCCATCCATGCTTCTTTCATTTCTTCCTTCCTTTCTGCCTATCAAAATATTTGGCCATCCATCCTACCTGTCAATGTTTGACTGTCATACATTCCTTATATTATTTTTTCATGCTACCTGTCAAACTTTGTCATTCTTTCCATCCATCCATCCATATTTAGATTTTTTTTTTTTTTGTTACCTGCCAAACTATTTGTCCATCCTTACATCCTTATATCAATTTTTATATCCATCCGTCCATCCACATTTAGGTTTTTTGTTACCTGCCAAATCCTTATATCAGTCATTCCATCCATCCATCCAAACTACCTGTCAAATTGTTTGGGTGTCATACGTCCATCCATCTATATGCATTCATCCATTCCCCTCCTTCTTGTGAAAAATTTGACTGTCATTCCATCCATCCATCCATCAATCCATCCTTCCTTTCTTTCTTCCTTTCATCCATCAATCCTTCATTTCTGTAAAAAATGTGGCTGTTATTCCATCCATCCATCCATTCTGTCAATGTTTGCCTGTCATCCATTCATTTATCCCTCTATCTGTCCATTGTTTTGTCATGCTATCTGTCAAACTATTTGACTTGTATTCTGAATATCCATCCATCCTTGCATCCATCCATCCTTGTTTTTTCATTCTACGAGTCAAACTACTTTTCCATCTTTATATCAGTCTTTTTATGTATAAACCCATTTTCCATATTTTGTTTTTTCATGCTACTTCTCAATCTATTTGCCATCCATCCATCCATCCATCCATCCATCCATCCATCCATCCATCCATCCATCCCTCTCCTTCCTCTCAAAAATTTGACTTTCATCCATCCACCCATCCATTTTTCTTTCTTTCATTCCTTCCTTTCTTCCTTCCTTCCTTCCTTCCTTCCTTCCTTCCTTCTTTCCATCCTTCCTTACTGTCAAAAATGTGGCTGTTATTCCATCCATTCATCCATCCAGTCAAATTATTTGGCTGTCATCCATCTATCTGTCCATTTATTTTTATGCTACCTGTCAAACTATTTGACTTGTATTCTTTATATCCATCCATCCTTGTTTATTTATTTTACTAGTCAAACCATCTGTCCATCTTTATATCAGTCCTTTTATTTATACATCCATTCTCCATATTTAGTTTTTTTCATGCTACCTATCAAACTATTTTCCATCCATCCATCCATCCATCCATCCATCCATCCATCCATCCATCCATCCATCCATCCATCCTTACATCCATCCATCCATCCATCCATCCATCCATCCATCCAATGTCTGCCATTCTTTAAATTCATCCAAATCATGTATTTCATTCTTTAAATCCATCCAAACTATGTCTAGGTGTCAATCCATCTCTCATTTAATTTATCCTAATAGCATACTTCAACATTTCTTGAAATGAAAGCACAAAGAAGTCTCATAATATCAATCCAGATACAAAGTATTAATATACTGAATACCATATGCAGGCTAATACAATTAAAACTGAAATGTGATATTACATGGAAAACTGTTGGTAGCAAATATATATATTGACAATAATAGACTATATAATAAATGAATGTATAGATAGATAATTAGACAGATACCAACTAATAACAACTATTGGTGCTAAATGCTACAAGAGTGTTAAATATTGCCCATTTAAATTCAGAGGAGGTTGAGAATTGATAAATGGATATGGCATTATGAAGAGGGCGAAAGGTGATTCCAGAGTTTAGGGGAACAGCTGCTGCCCCTCGAGCTGGTACTTCACACAAACAGTTTCAGTAAAAACCCCATCTGTTAAAAGAAGGGCCAGGAGTGTGTGAGCGTATTTCACTTATTTTGGCCACAGGCATGCACAACAGAAACAGAATGTGCGCATGTGTGTTTGTGTGTGAAGATGAGCATGTGTTCTCAAATTAGCGTTTCATAAACACCATTGTTCTGAGAAAGTATGACAGTATAACACTGGAGCTGTTGTATTAGCACGTCAACAAAACAAAATCTATTTATCATATTTAGCATCACGAGTCCTTCATTAGGGGTATATTCCAGAGGTCAAGGTTTGGCTAGCATGCCAATATTTACCCTTGTCCGGACACTGTCTTAGCGCTGGCAACTATTCAAAGTTACCCACTGGTCTCATGGCTCAGTTTGGTCGTAACTATCATGCCATCGATTAGGTTCATTTTGATATATCGGTGCATCAAGGTGCAGTGATAATGCTTTCCACACACAATTTTATATTTTTCTACATAGCACAACAATTATTGTCTCTAAATGTTTAAACATAAACTATTTATATTTATTTATTATTTGTAATACAATTTTGTCCTTTAAAACAACCAGATATGTAAACTGTACCATAAAAAAAAAAAAAAAAAAAAACTCAAGTACAGGCACAGAGCAATTTATAGCAAGTAAACAAATGTAAATATCCTGCTCACTTTCTGAGCATTGTCAAGCAAGATCTTACACCCCTATGATTGGTTACAGGCTCAACAGAAAGGGTTGTTATTGGCTCTAATGCTCTGGCGCTGTTCACCGATGAGAGACAATGATTAACAGCAGCAGCGATCACAGCTGATCCATGATAGACACGGTGGAGAAAACTTACTCTGTATCCACAAGTATTGCTGTATTGGCCAAGAGAAGAGGACAAGTTACCCCACTCAAACAGTTCAAACGTCCACAGTCAGATAAAGAGAGAGAGAGAGAGAAATTGAGTTGAGTTTTCTTTCATTTTCTCAATAGCAGTAATATATATATATATATATATATATATATATATATATATATATATATATATATATATATATATATATATATATATATATATATATTAGGGGTGTAACGATACACTCAGCTCACGATACGATGTGTATCACGATATAGTGTTCACGATTCGATATGTATCACGATATTTGGAATAAAAATTAAAAATTTAACTGAAATGCAAATTTTACCAAGTAAACTATTTTTTATGTATTTCTTTTGTTTCAACTTGTTAAACTGAACCTTCTTTTTGAAAATATATTAAACAGGCCTGTCTCTGGAAAATAAAACAATGACAAAATTAAGGAACAATTTAAGTAAAGGTGCAAAAAAATAAGCTTTCTATTCAATTGAATTTAACAGTAAGAGCTTAAGGCTTTGCTTGGTCACTTGCGTTTTTTATGTGTGCAAAAAAAAATCCACATTTCCAGGTAATTAGCAGTTCTGTAAGATAATCCTGAACTTATGTGTATCTGTCTGAGAGGTTTTTATGGATGGCTGTCTTCATGTTGGGCATGATGAGTGACAGGGTGGCCGTCTTATCATTACACAGGACAGTCATGACTCTTTTCAGCAGTTTGGGCAGGTTTACTATTTCTTCGGGGTCGCTGATGTCGGCGCTATCAAGTGTATCATGTTGACATGCATTTTTGTGTACCTCTGTACTCAAATTTAGCTTTAAAGGGTTAATGCTCGTCGTAATCATAACTCTAAAATGCGATATGATTGTTTAAATAATGTGTACTTTTTCGGTTTCATTTCCACTGCTAAGTGCTGTTCATACTTCCCACGCGGCTCCTGAAAGATCACTCTGTTCCACAAACTGAATGTTGTTTACTACTTTATTAGTCACAACCTGCAGGTTCTGTTTACTGAAGCAGACGCGCGCGTATGGCAACCCGTTTTAGCATTTAAACCTTTGTTCTGACTTTCCATAAATATATGTAATTCATATTTAATTAAATTCATTTAGAGATATCTCTAATTATATTTTGACTAGTCAAATTATAATTATGACTAGTCAAAATATAATTAGAGATATCTCTAAATATATTTATGGATAGTCAGATCAAAGGTTTAAATGCTAAAATAGTCTATCATAGTCCGCCCTCTTTAGTAACAGCTCACGTCATGTGTGATTTTGCGGCCGCCAATACATCATTATATGAAGACAGAATGATATTTTAGGGTGAATTGTACCTTATAAATACAGTATGTGACTCTTTCAACACCGTTAGGAGGTATCCCTGTCACTGTGCAAAGTATGTAAATCACTGTGAAGACTTTAAAACTTAGGATGTGTGACCCAGTAAGCGTGTCAAAAAGCGGACGAGTCTAAAGCAATGACTGTACAACCGAAATGTTGCCAGACGTCTGATTTTGAGAGGATGTGCCATCCTCTATTTTAGCTCCACTCATCTTGGTCTGCTAACATTACTGCTGCTGCATTCTGAACTCAAGTGCGACAGCAGGTGGAACGTAGCTCACGTGCAAACAGCTCAACTAATAAGAGAAAACGGACATCATATCGTAATCAAATCGTCATAACGCCACGATGCATATCGAGACATTTTTGCATCGCAATAAATCGTACAACGATAAATCGTTACACCCCTAATATATATATATATATATATATATATATATATATATATATATATATATATATATATATATATATATATAATTATGTTTGGGTGCAGCTGCTGAAGGACTGCTGAATGATCAAAAAGTATTGAATTCCACTAAACTCCATCTGTTAGTACCAGCCATGTATAAATTCTTGAGTCAGGAAATGTAGATTTGTTGCACACCTCCCGAATGTAATTCTTACATTGCATTTGGGAATACCCAGAATTCTGAAAAAATCATCGAATTATTCATTTGTATCCAATACATTTCTAATATTTTTAACATTGAAGAAAACCCTCTCCACACTTTTTAATTTAATGTAATTTAATTATTATTAACACGCATGATAATGGTTGAATATTTCAACACAAGGTACAGGCGACACTGCTTAAGACCTGTCTCTAGTGCTACAACATAACTTCATTGAACACAAACCAAAAAAACCTAACAATCCTGAACAACTAGTGCACACATTTAAATTCTAACCAACTTTTCTTCAAACTACCTATCATCCTCAACACACAGATTGTAGCCAAGTATTTGTCTGTTCACAGACCTGAAACAACCATGTAAAAAATAATGATAAGTGCATAATATTAATAATTAATCAATAATATATTTATATTGAGCTGACATTAGTAGCAGAGAATTGGAACCAACATCTCGAATGCTAAATTATTGATATAAGCTTGCATTTGCATATCAGATTAACACAAGGAGACAGTTACAAACACTTATGTCGAATGTTTGCCCAAAAATTTATTTTTATAGTTGTTTTCCCCAATAAAAGTCACATATAAACTTACATATGCAGCTTACATATACAGAGTCTAAGCACAAAATGTATATGCCATCATAAAAGCAGACATTTAAGAGACTTCAAAACATTTTTCCCCTCAATGAGACTCTCTAGACTTATTTTTTAATCTCTTAGCAGCCCTAAATGGCATTAAGTTAGTTGAGCCCAAAGGGCACTTTCACTGCCCCTGAAGAGACCTAACACATCTTTCCATTTTCACTCCAACCATGTCCATTTAACCCACCAACTGTCTCTCACCATAAAAATGTCTACTGGGGCAGTCCACAAGTGTCAGAGCCTCTCTTTCCCTCTCACTATGGATCTGAAATAGCCCTAGTTGCCTCATTTAAGTTGGTAAAATGACATGGCTTCCCGTCGGCTCCAATCTTGCTGCAGTGGGGGATAGTGTGTGTGGTCATGCATGTGTGTGTGTGTTTCCAGCAGTGAAGTTCTGGGGCAGTAATGACACTGACTCCACATGGGAACCACCAACCATCATCATTTTATCCTTCCTGTGTGTCCTCTTTACTTCAAGGTCATCCGCAATGACTGATGCCCCACACTACTCTTACATGTTTCTCAATATTTGCCAAATAGGCCTGGATATTTAAACTTTATTTACAGTAGTTGTCACAAGCTTTTCATGGTGAAGTTTTCATTAGAGATTTTTGTGTGTTCAAAAATAGTTAGATGAAGCACAGAGGGAGTAATGCACTTTTAAAAGAAGACTATTTTTTAAGTTGTATAATAACATGTAGTCTGTTTTACATGAATGCTGAAAAAATATTAGTTAATTTATGCAAATAAATGTTACGTCAAATCAAATCTAACATGTCAAAGTGCCTTGATTGCCATTTAATGACATTTACTAGTCATAATTTGCCATTTTTTTCATCACAATTATGATGTTAGGGGATAATTATGACATAAAAGAAAACTTATATAACGAAATAATGATAAATATGAGATGTGCTAAATATGGAAAGAATTTAAATTATGAATAATTATTAAAGTAAACATAACATATTAAATAAATCCTTAATATTATTGTACAATTATTATAACAAATTAAAATACACAGTATATTCAGAAAAAAAAAAAAAAAATATATATATATATATATATATATATATATATATATATATATATATATATATATATATATATATATATATATATATATATATATGATGTATGTGAAATTTATGAGTTGTCCAACATCGGTAACACTTTATCAGTTGTTGTTGGTTTGCGTTCTCTTTATTCATTGGGTTCATTGGCTGTGCTCAAATTGCTTTATTTATTACAAATGGATTAATTTCATATTACTCATTAGGATTAGTTTTTGAACTTAAATGGTTTGTTGCAATCAGTATGCTAAAACGGTTTGAGTTACTTTAACTTATTGGGTTTTACAGTGAACACATTCAACCACACGTTCTTACACAACAAAAACAATCGACAGTTGAGGATGGGGAATCTCTGGTTTCATTCAAAATATTTTAAATTGTGTTCTGAAAATGACTGAAGGTTTTAGTGGCTTGGAACAATATGAGGGTGAGCAACTGGTAGCATACTAAATAAAATTTTTTATCTACATAGTATCTGACTAAGCTGACACAGGCAGTCTCTCCCCCATTTATACTAGTGCGTTTTAGTTTTAAAATGGCGTTTTAGAATGAAAACGATCAGCGTTCACACTAGCGTTTCACCCAGTGTTTCTAAACAGCTCTCCGTCCACACCAAAATGCTAAAAAACGCACATCACGTGACCACACACACACTCTCGGGCAAGCGCTGCAGCCTATTTACCCAGATGAGAGCTCTTTGGACTGCTCATCAAGCACCTGTTGGATCTAATCTCACTATATTTATTAAACGTGATATTTCATTCATTTTGTTGTCTATAGCTAACGACATATTCCCTGACTTTGGTCATTGGAATCTATTACTTGTTCTCAGGTAACGTGTTTTGGCTAAGTGCAAAGATAGGTTAATAATTAATGTAATCTAGTAGCCTACATTCTGAATATTGACTGATCACTTGCCTTTATTTCCTATAATATATAAACTTATTGTATGTTACACTTTTATAATGGCCATTGTCGATTATTAAAACTGATATTCAGCAAAAGAGAGGGTATGTTTCGTATTTTCACTGAAATTGAAAGGAGGCAGTAATGTTATATGCTTCGTTTTGTAATAAATATGCACACAGTGAAGATGACGTTCAAACATGCTGCACAACGCCTCAACATTTCTGCTGACTGTTAAGTTTCTAATATCAAATTGAAAATAGGCAGTTCCTTAAATCATGTTTTTATTTTATTGTTGAGAAAGTGAAACAACGTAGCCAGGGAGATGTGAATGAAGTTATAAAGTACACTGTTCCCTTTAAAGATTTACCCTTGTCCTCGGTAGTCTGTTTTCCATATCAAACTAAGGAGCGGAGACTGCAGCCTTGATCAAACTTGTGAAGTCTGAACTTACAAGGAGAGGATGCAGGACTGAACTGTGTGTAACGTTAGGCTACTTAATATTGAGGAAAAGCCCCAATTACATAGGCGAATGTCGGCAGCCTCCGTTTTCAGATGTCTCCGTTTTCCCACATCCACACTGAGACGGAGCAGCAGTGTTTTAGAATGAAAACAGCCTCTTCATCATTTTCAAAACGCTACGTTTTCGGCGCTCGAAAACTCCGGCGTAGTGTGGACAGATGGCGTAACTGTAGCAAAACTTTTGCGTTCTCAAACTAAAACGCATTAGTGTAAACGGGGCCTCAGACATGCAATGTCAGACACTGTGCACTCAAAGGAGCTACTGGAGTCACAGCTAGGGGCGGGGTTGGGTGTGCGCATTAAAAGCTATTTTATGCAGCTCATGTTATTCTATGCAGCTCAGCTTGCATCTGCACCCAGTCTGCAGTCAGTCCATTCTCATTCTGTTTGCTCAAAGATATCAAATTTCAATCCAATGAAAACATCATCTGACACCGTTTCCTTGATGGCAATTGTTGTCTGCAAGTATTTCTCATTAGCTTTGCTCCACTCACCTGGAGTCGTGTTCAAGCGTCTGCTCCTCAAAAATTCAGTCCCCTAGCCATCATCGATGGCCAGAAAGTGTGCAGTCATTTAGTTAATTAAAAACTGGAGGCCATCAGGCACCGGTGTGCCTTGCACCCCGCATTTTGGGTGCAGCGTAATTAAGGAGTAGGCTAAAATGCCTGCTAGCTGCCGGGTCTTCCTGCCAATGCTCTTGAATATTCATCAGCGGTGGTTCGGGAGGGACCCGTGGCTCTTGTTTGTGGGGATGTGCTACCGGCCCCTCAGGGGTCCCGTCTCCTGCTACCATCTCTTGCTGTGATAGAAGTGGAGATGAGTGGAAGACTCTCTTTAAAATGATAGATCCTATTACACTAACATATACTTTGTGGAAATTTGAGGTACTGGTTTGTAACCTAAAGAAGGTATTTTAAAGCACAAACTCGCTCATCTTTTGCCTTTGAAATGGCTTCAGTATCACAAGAGTGCATGCCCATCAAACATCGGCAATTATATCCAAAATAGGCTGCCATGTGTTGGCAGAGTAGTAGAGAGATACACTGGCACCATTGTGGTGTTTCTGGCAAGAGGGTGATATACTTGAATAAATTGGAAATAGAATAGGATTGGTAGCAACATCAAATCCCCGTCAGATTACAGAGGGAGGAAGACAAACCACCGCAGTCGTGGCGAGCACATGCTTTTTGAGGATTCTCACACCACAGATTGTATATTAAAAATATGTCCACAGTTCCAGGAAAGAAAGACAAAGTCGTAATTTAGGGCTGATAGAGAGAATAAATGGATCCAGATGGCTCATTGTCTAACTGGATACGAATAGAGTTTATTTGGGAAGACAGACAGTCACTGTGTGAGAGTGTAAGAATGCCAAAAACAACAAAATAGCTACATTTACTAGGTTTTAATGGTAATTGCCTTGCTGAATTGAAATTTGATAGACACAGATGCACTTTTAGGTGAAACGATGCATGTTCACAATGAGCATTTATATTGGTAGACTGAACTGGAAGATTTTATTTTTTTTTTTATCAGTTTAGTAATCCTGAGTTATAATTATTATTTATAAAAATTATATAGTTTAAAGGTACACTATATCATTGCATATGGGACTGACAAAATCTGACATTTTTTGGAAAGAAGTGAAATGAATTATGGAGAAGATAGTGTGTGTTAATCCACTGTCACCTCTGTTTTTTTACATTTCATTTATACCGTAAGAACATAAAGATCAAATGACTGAACGTACAGTGCATCCGAAAAGAACTCATAGAATTCACTTTTTCCACATTTTTTTTTATGTTACAGCTTTATCAAAAATTTAATAACTAATTTATTTCCTCAAAGTTCTACACACAATACCCCATAATGACAACGTAAAAAAAATAAATGAATTTTTGAAATTGTTGCAAATTTATTAAAAATAAAAAACCTGAAAAATCACATGTACACAAGTATTCACAGCCTTTGCCGTGAAGATCTAAATTGAGCTCTGGTACATTCTGTTTTTGGTAAATTCAGTTGATTGGACATGATTTGAAAAGGCATACACCTGTCATAAGGTTCTAGGGTTGACATGCACATGTCAAAGCACAAACCAAGCATGAAGACAAAGGAATTGTCTGTAGACCTCTGAGACAGGATTGTCTCGAGGAAGGCTGGGGAAGGTCACTGAAAAAAATTCTGCTGTTTTGAAAGTTCCGATGAGCACAGTGGCCTCCATCATTCATAAGTGGAAGATGTTTGGAACCACCAGGGCTCTTCCTAGAGCTGGCCGGCCATCTAAGCTGAGTGATCGAGGGGAAAGGGCCCTAGTCAGGCAGGTGATCAATAACCCAAAAGTACTCTGTCTGAGCTCCAGTGTTCTTCTGTGGAGAGTGGAGAACCTTTTAGAAGGACAACCATCTGTGCAGCAATCCACCAATCAGGCCTGTATGGTAGAGTGGCCAGACGGAAGCCACTCCTGCCTGGAATTTGCCAAAAAGCATGTGAAGGACTCTCAGACCATAAAAACAAAATTCTCTGGTTTTATGACTAAAATTTAACTTGAAGTGAATGCCACTATTACATTTTGAGAAAACCAGACACAGCTCATCACTAGGCTAGCACCATCATTACAGTGACGCATGGTGGTGGCAGCATCATGCTGTGAGGATGTTTTTCGGCAGCAGGAACTGGAAGACCAGTCAGGATAGAGGGGAAGATAAATGCAGTGTTGTACAGAGACATACTGAATAAAAACCTGCTTCAGACCTGCTTGACCTCACACTGGGGCGACAGTTCATCTTCCAGCAGGACAATGACCGAAAGCACACTTCCAAAATATAAATAGAGTGGCTTCACAACAGTTTTGTGAATTTCCTTGTGCGGCCCAGCCAGAGCAAAGACCTATATCATACTGAACATCTCTGAAGAGATCTGAGAATGCCTGTACACCATCACTTCCCATCCAACCTGATAGAGCTGCAAGGAGGAATGGGCAAAAATTCCCAAAGGCAGGTGTGCCAAGCTTGTGGCATTTAAGAAGACTTGAGGCTGTAATCGCTGCCAAAGGTGCATCAAAATATTGAGCATACTTATGAATACTTATGTATCTGTGATTTTTTAGGTTTTTTTATTTTCAATAAATTTCTTTTTTTTTTTTTTACATTGTTATTATGGACTATTGTGTGCAGATTTTAAAGAAACAAATTAATTTAATCCATTTTGGAATAAGGCTGTAACATTAAAAAAATGTTGAAAAAGTGAAGCACCATGAATACTTTTTGGATGCACTGTAGAATAAACACATGAAAGAATAAAAAAAAACACTGTTAATACAATGTTAATGAGTACATTATTATTATTATTATTATTATTATTATTATTATTATTATTATTATAACCTTTATTTTACCAGGAAAGACACATTGAGATGAAAAATCTCTTTTACAAGAGCATCCTGGCCAAGATTAGGCAGTACACAAGTCACATGAGTCCAACAGACAACAAACAAAAAACAATTTAAAGTTAACATGACATGACATGACATAAGCTAGCTGAACAAATAAACACATTGATGAATCAATGAATGAATAACGCTTACGTTAATAGTAAAACAATAAAAACCAGCTGTTTTCTCAAGGAAACCAGCTAATTTTAATCACATGTTTCTGATAACACAGAATTAATTATTTAAATTTTCTCAATTTATTTATTTATTTATTTTATTTATGTAAAAATGTTTGTTGATTTAGGAATTAGGTCCCATTTTGTGGTCAGTGACATAAAAAACAAGCATGTAGAGGTTTAATAGTGTGACTGGTTGTATTCACATGTTCTGTACATTGCTTTGGATTCAGCTGTCAGCTAAATGGCAAATTAGCAAATTAGCAGTTAGTTTATGCGTGTAGCTCAGCATGGTATTTTGCATTCATTCAGCTCACTATCAGCAATCTGGATTGCATGGCATGCTTGTTTGTTCCACCAAACATCTCCGTGTCTCCAGCTTGCTCTTGGACATGACGGTGCTGTTAAACACATTGCAAACACTTCATTCATGTTAGAGGTGTGACAGGCTGCCTGAGCTTGCATTGCTAAACACATGGCGCAAAGCTCTCTCTCATGCCCGCTGAATCTTAACAGAGACTCTCTATGCTTCACTCAACTTTAAAGTGTCTTTTGGTACAAATTTATACAAGTACAGGTTTACTTTGGCATACATAGATGGTTAGCGGAGCCCCCTGTGAGAGCTTTACTCCTTCGTTTGAACCTCAGAAACGTGGTTGGCGGCATCCTGAGGTAATCTTTCGGATTTTTTGATGTTGACGCTCTGCATTAAACAGACTTGTTTTTTCTTTTGTTAATACAAATATGAATGACTATTTATTATTGTGTATTTAAATAAAAAAAAAAAGTATCGTCCTTTAGAAATCTTGGCTGTGGTTTCTGGGTTGTGCTGCTTCACTTTATTGAAACCTTTGAGCAGGTGTTGCTGAAACTCATTTATTGGTCGCTGAGGAGGGTTTTATTTCACAGATGTTTCCACTTACATCTACTGTGTATATTTCCATCTTGTCAAAGCATGAGAACCTGTTTAGATGAATATACTCGGCTTAAATTTATAATGTGTTTAAAAGTACCTTGACTGTGTGAGCAGTTTTGAGGACTTCAGTATGAAAGCCATGATTATTTCCACTCAAAACTGCTCTTCGGAGGGCGATTTATTATGTTTTTTAACACACTATTAGTTGCCATCTTTACATCGTTTATGGGTCAAATTAATATATGTAATGCACAAAATCTCTGAGGAAAACCTCTGTCTTAAACTAGGGATGTACTGAAATGAAAATTCCGGGACAAAACCAAAAATTTGTTATGCAAAACTGAAACCAAAATTGCTTTTGTAATAATAACTTTAATAAATAATATAATTTTGTTGGAGTTTTTAAATTTAACTTATTCATTCATTAATTTTCCTTCGGCTTAGTCTATTTATTCATCAGGGGGTCATCAAGGTAGAATGAACCATCAACTTATTCAGCATATGTTTTACAGTGGATGCACTGAGCAACCCAGTACTGGGAAACATCAATACACACTTATGTACAGACATACATTGCGGCCAATTTATTTTATTCAATTCACCTATAGTGCATGTCTGTAGACTGTGGAGGAAACCGTTGCGAACACGGTGAGAACATGCAAACTCCCAGCTAGGACTCGAACCAATGACCTTCTTGCTGTGAGGGGACAGTGCTAACCATACCAGTAAAGTAGCATAATGCAAGCAGCAGGAACATACTACATTATGCATTATTTGAGCAGACTTTGCAAAAGCTGCACATGCTCATCGGAAAAGCATAGATAAGTATTTGGGTTCATGAATGGAATATCCACAGATATTGCTCTACTGAGCCATTTTGAACTTTGACTGTGGCGCACACAAGGTAATTGGTATCACAACTCTTTTCGTGTCTGGCATGAAAACCACAGCACTCCTTAAAGTAGTTATGGCTGAACGGAGGAATAGGCAGGCGGTACAGTGCAGCATAATCTTTTTTCGGCTCATATAGTGCCGGCAGCTAGCTCTCTGCAACTCTCACATGGCTGTCCATTGAAGCCAAGCAGGGCTGTGCCTGGTCAGTACCTGGATGGGAGACCACATGTAAAAACTAGGTTGCTGCTGGAAGTGAGGCCAGCAGGGGCACTCAACCTGAGGTCTGTGTGGAAGGGGACTCTATACTGCTCAGTGAGCGTCATCTTGAGATGTTAAACCGAGGTCCTGACACTCTGTGGTCATTAAAAATCCCAGTATGTCCTTCGAAAAAGAGTCGGGGTTTAACTCTGGCATCCTGGCCAAATTTGCCCACTGACCTCTGTCCATCATGGCCTCCTAACCAACCCCATGCTAAAATCATTTAAGTTTTTTTTTTTTTTTTTTTTTTTCTCATAAATGTGCACACAGCACCCCATATTGACAAGACAACACAACAATGACCCTAAGCACAGAGATAAAATAAAAAGGTAGTGGCTTCACAACAACCCTGTGACTGTTCTTCAATGGCCCAGCCAGAGCCCTGAACTAAACCCAATTAAGCATCTCTGGAGAGACCTAAAAATTGCTGTCCACCAACGTTTACCATTCAAGCTGACCAAACTGGACAGGATCTACAAGACGGAATGGCAGAGGGTCCCCAAATATGAGTGTGAAAAACTTACAACTATCTCAAAAAGACTTGATGTTTGTGAAATGGTTGTATAAGTTCAAAAGGGTGCTTCTACTAAATAGCTGAGCAAAGTCAGTTTTTTTTTTTTTTATAAATCTGCAAAAATGTCAACAAATATGTGTTTTTATGTCAATTTTAGGTGCTGTGTGTACATTCAGGAGAAAAAAAAACAAGAACTAAAGAACTTTTTAGCAAATGGCTGCAATATAATAAGGAGTCAAAAAGGTAATGGGGTCTGAATACTGCTCATGTATAGATCATGTTCAGATAAACAAAAACTAAAAAAGGCTTCTTTGCAGAAGATGAAAGACTTAAATATTGCATGAAGAAAACAAACAAACATCTTTTGCGGGCTGCTTCTTATATCTGAGCTTGAGGGTATGTGTGTGTGTGTGTTTTGTTTGTCCCTCAGGTTGTTGTGTCTGTCTACATTGTATGAGCTCCACACACAACATTGGTCTCTCTAACTGTGCTGAGAGGGATTTGGCTCTCCTGCTGCTCCAAAGAGAATCCACTGCCGTTCCCTCTGCAGGATGTGTCTGTCAATGGGGAGAAGTGTTATTGCAGATTTACCCTGCGAGCTCACACCTCAGGTCCCGCTGCTCGACTGTGAATTCTTATTTATTTATTTATTTGATCACATCTGCGCTGGGTGATTTCGCTTCACCTTGTTCATCATTGTCCTTCAAGAATTTTTTGTATTCCATCCCAGTAGGAAACACAGCTGGATCGTGCTGCTGAAATGTAGCCTGAATGCATTTCGAACGTGTCAGTGAATCCTTTGCACAATGAAGCTTGTCTTACGCGGCACTGTTAAAGAGATCTCCGTGCATCTGTGACGTTTCCCGGGTGTATTGAGCTAATATTGAACCCGGCCCACAACTCTCACAGTGTCTTTTTTTCCATACCTGCTGGGAGACATTTGCATCTTGTCTGATTTCATCACGTCCGAGACCCAGCATGCCCTGGTTAGCCACCAATCGGTTGCTGGGTTGGATGACTGTACTTGTGGAAGTGGATGCTGGGAAAACAAGGGTGTGTGAACATAGGTCCACCGCACTGATTAAGAGAGTGCCTGCATAAGAGGAAGGGTTCCCAGAAAGAGGAGAAAGGGCTTAGGGTGAGGGGCATCTGCGTTTTATTATAGGGAAGCAGATGGACACTTGTGTGGGGGTCCTATTGAGTCTTTCCATTTCTTTTGAGCTGCTTTGAATAGATCTCGTTATTACTGTAACAAGCTTACAGTCTGGTAAACAGTCTTAAAATGCATTTATTTGTCCTTTGTTTAACCAGGTAAAACTTTCAGAGTTGGTTAAGGTGGCCTGGGGCCTCATGTATCAACGCTGCGTACGCACAAAAACTTTGCGTACGCCAGATTTCACGCTCAGAATCGCTCACGTTTGGATTTACTAACAATGAACTGAACGTGGGAATGTGCGCAGGTTCACGGCAGCTTTCTGGCAGGCGTACGCACATTTTTTGTGCGTGTCTGTTTTATTTCCATTGGCGACTCCTAGAGGCAGTTGTGTTAAATTCTTCTCTACAAAGTGTCTGATCCTTGCAATGGCGTCTGTGTGAGACGGGTTCATATAGTAGGTATGTAAGATTTCCATACCATACAGTTGACCAGCTAAACATTAAAGCCTAATTTGCAGCGGTCGCCTGTTTTCCCAATGTAATCTGAGCAATCTACTGCACACACATTGCTATAAAGACACTATCTGAAGATGAATTTGCATGCGTGAATCAGAAACATTTTCATTTAATAAATGTGCAAATAAAATATGATGCACAAACTTATTGATGATTCCTACTTGTCTTTCTCGTGATAAATAGTGGGCAAAATCTGATATGTAGCGGGGAAAACAAGAAGAAAGAATTCATCAGACGCTGGATTCGAACCGAGTTTATGTTTGAACGTGTCAGTTCATGCTTACATGCTTCTTATGAGGTGCGCCACTGAGACTGGTAAGGGTTACCGCAACATTTTACAGATATAAACCACACTATTTCTTTTTTAAATGCACTCAGTGCGATGTTCAGACCCAACTGTGTTAACCGTATCAGCTAAACTCTCCCACTTTATTTTTTTCTTTTGTTGTTAATTCCGGAGAACAAACTTGCAAATAACACCGCTTTTCTCCGGTCTACCTCCGAAAGCAGCACCTCCAATTCACATTCTGTTCAAAGTTTCTCTTTTTGCTTGATTTTGCCGTTGCTTTTTCGTTGGGTTTTGCCATTAGCATAGTCATTAGCATATTCATACGGGGGAGGAGGCAGGGAGGGGTTTTGTGCTCGTGCATGTTGCGCTCAGTTTCACGTTCATTCAGATGTACAAAAGAATATGCGTGAGATTCGGCGTACGCAGTGTTTCATACATCTGAAATTTTTTCTGCGTACGCACATTTACAGCTTTGTGTGTACGCAATGTTTTAGTAAGATTTCCACGCAAGTCTTCGTACATGAGGCCCCAGGTCAAGATGCAGAAGAAAATATACACAAAACACTCTAAAAAAACACAATAAATAAAAACATTTATAAGTGAATTTGTCATAATAAAGCCCCATTATTAGGAATTATGGTCAATTATGATAAGGTCTTCTTCAGGTTATGTTGTAAAGTTATCACATCATTGGGTGCCACAAACCGAATAGGATGAAATGAAAGAAATCAGACACAAGATCTGTGTTAGACTCTTTTCACAAGCTGGTGATTATGCTTTTAATGTAAACACAATTAATATTTAGATTTTTTTAATATATGTACATTAGTATTGTCACAATACTGGGATTCGATACCAATCAGTACTGTGATTTTTAAAAACGCTAATTTCTCTAGCAATTGAAGGCTGTTGAGCTCTTTCCTAAACAGCACTGATTTGCCCTTGTGTTGACATGCTTAACAGAAATGACTGTGATTGGCCGTGAAGGTTTACTGTTTACTGAGTGCAAAAACAGATAAAGGGACACTGGAATGCTTTAAAGCTGTGAAGATCAGTCGATTCATCAGCGGGTCATTCGTAGGTCATCTCATAAACAGACCAGCTGATATTCACCGTTTTAAAACCCTCCATTGTCCCTGAATCTGTGGTTACACTCTGTAAACATAAACTCATTTGTCGATTAAATGATGACATTCACAGCCAATCACAGTTGTTTCTGTTGAGCTATTAAATGTTTCTGTTTACCCAACTATGATGACTTCCTCTGCTGAGATAACCGGAAATGTGAAAACTGTTTGGATTTACAGAAAAAAAAACGGTTCCAACTGAATCTGTTTTCCTAATAAGTCAAAAAAATAATAATTCATTAAGACAGTGGCCTTTAAAAACCGGGCCTCAATCTGATACCGCTCCGTGGATCAATTGGTACCGGGCCGAACAAAGAATCTTAAATTATTCCTGTTTTATTTATCATTTATTAGTCTGAACAATGTTTTTCTTTTCAAAAATCTTGTATTTTGAAAAAATTATCGTATTCTCTTGCTTGCATATTGGTGACTTGACAAACATATTTGGAAAGTTTCATTGCTAAGGAGAAAAGGTCCAGTGAAGGACCAGTGAACTGCCAAGAAATTGATCCGCAACTCATTTGTCAGCAAATCAGATGAATCCATCATGGCTGTGCAAGTAGGTGCTGTTGGAGATCGCAAATGATGGTGGCCTTTTAGGGGCCATTCGTGTATCGCATTGTTTCTAGAGTTTGCACAAGTTTGTTATTTCAAATGGAAGTGCAAGGCTGGCGAATGCAGCGAGCGAACCGTGAGTCACATGACTAAAACTAAGCGATCAGCTTGAGCTTGTATGTAATAGACACATTTCAATAGACTAATTATCTCAGACAAACACAGAACACCCAAACACTGCAGTGCATTGCAATTTTCTCCGTAAATAAAACTTGTATCAGAGTGACAGCAATGTTTTGTCAGATTGTCATCTTCGGAAAAAACGATTGATGGTCGCCTAGCAACCTAACATCAAAACAAAGTGGAAAAATTCAAGCATCGCCCTGTCTGTGGGGATAAAAAAGATGGGGGCCACTGCATAAAGAGACTGGTGATTAACATATTACATTAGTATTGTCACTTTTTATGCCTTGTGAAATTTCGCTGGCAAAAAAAGATCAGTTTTGGATCATCAGCTGGTTAGTAAGGCGAAACTGAGCCACACAAATTCCGCTTAACAACAGTAATTTAAAACACATGAATCAGGTTTAGCTTAAATAAGGTTCATTGTCAATTGTCTTAAGTGCAATAGTGTGGATCTGATCTCTCAGAGTTCAACAAGCAGCTCTCTGTTGTTCAAAACAGCAAATCCTACAAACCATTACATGTGCTAATTGTTGCCCCAATTGTAAATTCTCGAGCATGTGGATTCCTGTTGAAATCACTAAATGAAAATTTGCCAAACAATGATAAACCTGGCCACACCTTGAGGACTGTCAGTTGCCAAAAGTCAGTCTGGCTTAATGATTAAGTTGTGTGCTGGAAAAAAAAAAAAAAAAAATGGGAGACCAGCTGAATCCACCTTTTCCCCAATCATTATTTGAGTAAGAGATTGCTAGGAGTGCCATGGTGCTAAATTGTGAGAGTTATGGCAATTGTATTTGGGCGAGATGCGGCTGTTTTCATAGCCCTGCTCGTCAAGCACCTCGTCTTACGACCAACTGTCAGAGCGTTTGGCTCATGATGAATGAACACTGTCTACATGATAAAGTCTTCTTGGGCGGTCGTTTGCTCACAAATATCTTCTCGGTCTGGCTTGCGATGCTTTCAGTCATAACAAAACACACCGGATCGACCGGCGGCCTGCTAGCCGCGAGGCTTTATGGTTAATTAATCACGTGGGAGACTATTAATCAAGGACTAATTTTGCTTTAATGATTCCTATCCAATTACTCTTTACATTGGGTGGTGTGTAAGTACATGTTGAGAACATCTTCATCTCCAGACTTGCAGAGGTGATGAATTAATAGATTCATTTATTTATTACTGTCTGCTACTCGTGATATTCATTAAGGTCTGTTGAGCACTAGCAGAGGCACATATCTCAAGAGTTAAGTGAAGTTAGTGAGAGGTTAAATTATGTTGTGCCTTTGCAGATGGCTCGCCAATTAATCAGAGCTTTTCAGTAAACAGACAGCCAGATGTGTATGACGATTTGTGTGGAATACAAAAGAGATTGTTAGAAGTTTTGGCAACACTTTGTTTTGATGTTAAAGCACACTTTCAGTACAAGTCGTTTTAAAAATGTGTACTTTTACTTTCTCTTGAGTACATTTTAGTGCAGTATCGTAATTTTACTCCACTACTTTCCCTCAAGCTGTAGTCACAACTTTATTTTTCCTTATCTATGGGGATTGGCTGAGTTGTCTTTTGATTCCTGTCCAATCAAATCGCACTTAGAAGCATCATAATGAACTATCTCAAGACATGGACGATTTATAATTGCAGCAAATTGTTTGGAAGCAATTAAAGTGTCCAAGAATATGTCCAAAATCTTTACACACATTGACCCAGATGAGAAGATGACAAATGTTTACTGTATGATTACTAAAAATGGCCTTAAACACCCAGCAGGCACAGGACGTCAACATGACGTCAGTTTGAAATTTTATCATAATGTCGCGAGGACATTGCTTTTTGTTTGGAAATGAAAATCGGGTTAATGTCAGAACTCAACATCAATGTCCAACCTAAAATCAACCAAATATTAACGTCTAATCATGTTACAGCTTGATGTTGTGTGGATGTTGCAACTATGATGTTTATCAGACGTAGGCCTACCTGACAAATAAATGTCAGTATCTGACGTCATGACGTTGGTTTAAGATGTTGGCTCAACGTTGGGTTTTGGACACTTCCTAACAACCTAAAATTGACCAAATATCAACATCATTTGACGTCATTATTGGACATCTAAATAACGTTGTCCTTAGACGCTGGCTAGACATTGAATTTTGGTCACCTGACATCCAGACTAAATCTAACCTAACGTCTTATCATGTTGTGTGCCTGCTGGGCAATAACTAGATGCACTACAGAATGTTACGTTTACACACATCAACAAAATACATGTGAACACATCAGCTTTTTACAGCGTAATACTCACTACTCAAAACTCTTGAGTACTTTTGAAAGGGCTACTTTTTACTCATACTTAATAGTAATATTTGCAACTAATACTTATTCTCTACTCACACTACATTTTTAGGCAAGTAATGGTACTTTTACTTAATTCTGATTTTTTAGTACTCTTTCTACCACTGCAGGCTAGTTTGTTTGGTGTGTTTTTCATGTTGCCTCTCATCGGACTCACATGGGAAGTAGTTTGCCCAATTCAACATGTAAAATTGTTTGTGAAAAAGAATACTCTGATTGGCTGTTTAGCTACGAATAAGAGCTTGAGAACAAAAATTGAAGTGACAAAACCACCTAACAACAAAAGTCAAGATGGAACACATAAATGATGGCTGTCATTTTGTTTAAGTATTTGCTAAACAATATGGATTATCAGACATATTTGCGTGAGCTCTATGTGGTGAGAGAAAAGAACAGTAAAAATGTTGAGTAAATGCTGCTTTGTTTAGGTTTGTATGTTTGGAGCTTTATTTATAGTTTCCCTTTGTGGGATGACAATACCAAATGCACAAACTCATATGGAACTGACACGAGGCACCAAATCTATTAATTTTTTTACCACTAGTTTTTTTAAATGAACATGGTGTGTCCTGGGCTTTAAAGGCCATGAGTCCCATGTTAGCAGACCACTGTAATCCACAGATGTGGGTCCACACACAAGCTGTGCTTTCATTGCGGGGAAATGGAAACAAAAGCTTCATTGCGGCCTTCATTTATAAACACAACACTGACGACACATCTCTCCAAACAATTTTTCTACTACCCTTACTTCAGGGGTGCACAAACTTGGTCCTGGAGGGCCGCTATTCTGCAAAGTTTAGTTCCAACCTCGATCAGACACACTTAAGCTAGCTAATCAAGCTCCCACTAGGCTTTCTAGAAACATCCATGCAGATGTGTTGAGGCAAGTTGGAGCTAAAATCTGCAGGACACTGGCCCTCCAGGACTGAGTTTGGACATCCCTGCCTTACTTGATAGGAGTTGTCGGCACTGGAAATCTGCAACTGACATTATGAACACCCTAAGACATCGACCCTTGTGGTAAGAGCAGGTGATGGCTCTGCAGTAAGTTCACCCTTTATCTTCACCCTTTACTCTCCCAATGACACCTTTGCACCTTTCTTTGAGAGTGTATCCACAAGCAGGACAGTTTGCTAATTTGGTACCTTTCACCACTGCAGACCATGAAAGTTAAATAATATCATACTGTACTGTTCTGACCTGTACTAATAACTGTAGCCAATAAAAGTACCAGCCGGGTACAAATAATATTACCTCTGGTACTAATATGCACTCTTTTGGGGGGATGTAAGATGTCCTCTTGAGGTAATTGACCAAGTGAGAGACTGCTGTAGCCCTTAAGGAACAATTTAGCAGGTTATTAGTACTTAAGAGTTACTTAGTGAAGTGAGTATTATCAAGTATGGTTTTACTCATACTTGAAATTAATCCTCTACTTTTTACCTGTCCAAGTGCACACACACATTATGAGTGAGGAGCACCGTGTGAACACACACTAAGAGCAGTGAGCCCCAGGGAGCAATTAGGGGTTAGGTGCCTTGCTCAAGGGCACCTCAACTGGGTATCAAAGATGAGAATTCTAGGTCATTTGCTCCCCCCCACCCATTTTCAATTCCTGCTGGGATTGGGAATCGAACCTGTAACCTTTGGATTACAAGTTCAAACCAAGATCATTAGGGCATAACATTCTCCTAAGCAGACCCCTCCTAATATCTGCTCCCATATTACGCTTTTAAAAAAAAAAAAAAAAAAAAAAAAAAAAAAAAAACTTTAATACTTTTGTATTAATGTGAACAAGGGCGTGGAATTGGCATGGACTAAGGGGACGTGTCCCTACCAATAACTTAATTGACTTAAAATAAAATAATGCTCCATCAACTCTTGGTAACCTACATGTGCACAAAGTCAAGTTTGCCATGACAAGTTCACCATAATACTATTAACCAAGGCTGTGCAGTTAATCGAAATTTGACTTCGATTTTGGCCTCCATGATTATGAAAAACCATAATTGGAATAAAACTGTTAGACTGCATCACACACCTCTCTAAATTTTTCTACATTCATACCTCTTCAAAGCTCAACTGCAGTAAAATCATGTAAATTGACTTCTGCAGCATTGGACGTGATTGTTATTTGTATTATTGAGTGTTTGTTTAATAATATTAATTAATTTATTCATGTTTTAAAGCATAAGAATTTGTGCTGTTTAATGCATGAACTCTAGGGATGGATGCCCCCAACAATGTTAGGAGCATATATATATATATATATATATATATATATATATATATATATATATATATATATATATATATATATATATATATATATATATATATATATATATATTAGGGCTGTCAAAATTAGCTTGTTAACGCACATGATTCATTTTAAATATTTAACGACTAAAAAAAATCAAGCAGTTTTCCTGTTGTGACTGACGTGTGTTTAGTGATGGCGCGTGCATAGAGGCAACCTATGGGCCTTGGGCAACAGAATAGTGAGAGAACACCCCGGTCCTCACTTTTATCCGCTACACCCACCCCCTCCCTCACAGTCCTTACTTTCATCTGCGATCTGGTCACTTTCGGGTTGAGGGCAGCATGATTGCTGTTTTGCTAGAGTGCCAGTTCAGCTGGCTCCGACCGTGTGTGTGTTTAACGTGCAAAGAAATTTGGATAAGACCAAGGACCCACTTTTAGAAAGAAAGTTTCAGTATAAAACAATTAATGTCACATCACCAGGCTATCCTGAGTTTTATGCAATTCTGGGTGTTTCATTTTTAATCTTTAGACTTTACTTGCAGTTCAGCAATTTACTTTTATTTAGCATGCAGTATTTTCATTTAGGATGTTTTAATGGTATTTGATACCGCATGACGAATGGAGAGAACAACCTCCGCATTTCGGGATCCGCGTGATCCTTTAAGGTAATCAAAAATTACTGCTTACAGTACATGTTAGGCCCTTAATCAGTATTAAAAGCGGAGTATTGGTGTCGATGTAAATGTACTCAGTGAAAAGGGGCAAGCTGTCAAAGACAACCCTATTCTCTGCGTTTAAGCTGCTGTCATGAGCCCTCACATTTCATAAGTGTGATGTGTTTCCCCATACATGCGATTTTTTTTGTAAAGTGTCTGCTTTATGTTGCTGTGTCAGAATCCTTGCTTGTAAAATATGGCCGTACTTTGGAATGCTTAGTTTAATCAAATTTGATGTACATGATCGTGCGTGTTAATAAATCTGAAGGTATCCCTCCCTCGCTCACCACATGCGCTGTACTGGGCATGTTGCTTGTGTCTGTGTGTTTGTGTGTTGTAGTCCACTTAGAATATAACATGTAACTCATTTTTGTTTGTTATTGACATTGATTATTTTGAAATTCAAATGGCTCTTACTTGCCTGTGTTTTTGTTTCTAAAATAAATACGGCGTTTCGTGATTAATCATGATTAAATAAAAAAAAATGTGACTTACTACTATTTTTTTTATAATTAGACAGCCCTAATATATATATATATATATGTGTGTGTGTGTGTGTGTGTGTGTGTGTGTGTGTGTGTGTGTGTGTGTGTGTGTGTGTGCAAATTAAGCCCAGTAACATTTCTTTGTCCATTACATTTCCTATTTTTGATGTAAAACACATATGAAAATTTGTCCTGTTTTTAATATATTGTGCTTCAGATGAATAATGAATATCATCCTTTGGGATTTCTGCCTTGGTGACTTCTCTTCTAGTCAAGAAATTCCATAGAGAATCCAAGCTAGCTTTCTCTCTTTATCGTTTCTTTGTAGTATCATCTTTGTTCATCAGTTTTAATCTGACTGTCTTGTTGTATTCTGTGCAATAGACTGAGTTCCAATACAGTGAACAATTAGCAATATGCTTTTTGGAAACATGAATTTTAATTAATTTCTTAAAGTATGTTTGGTTATGGCTGATCAATGTACTGTATTAGATCCTTAAATCCTTAACTATTCCTAAGATTTCTTAAAATCAACCATTTTTGTTTGCGATTTGCATGAGTCTTTAAACCTTTTTCTAAACTATTAGGGGACAAAAAAAAATGAAAGGTGGCACTGTAGCCCAATAGGCAGCACTGTCACCTCACAGCAAGAAGGTTGCTGGTTTGAGCCTTGGCAGGGTCAGTTGGCATTTCAGTGTGGAGTTAGCATGTTCTCCCCGTGTTGGTGTGGGTTTCCTCCAGATGCTTTGGTTTCCCTCAGAGTCCAAAGACATGCACTATAGGTGAATTGAACAAGCCAAATTGTCCGTAGTGTATATGTGTGAATGTGTATGGGTGTTTCTCAGTTATGGGTTGCAGTTGGAAGGACATTAGCTGCATAAAACATATGCTGGATAAATTGGCGATTCATTTTACTGTGGCGACTTCTAATTAATAAAGGGACTAAGCCGAAAAGAAAATGAATGAATGAAAATAAACACATTTCTCACAAGAGTCACATTTACTCAGTAGAACTGCCAATTCCTCTGACTATTTCTTTAAGGAGTGTTAAAGGATATGAATTCAATCATGGGCTAATGCACAGATAATCTGCACCCCATTATAAGATACCTTATATAAAAATAACAATAATTAAACATCTGCTTTATTGCAATTAGCTCCACTTGTATGAAGTGAGAATGCCCAGCAGCAGAGGACTTCAGGCCGTCTTCGGTGTACGTCCCGAATGATATATTGTGAATAATCAAGATCATTATCTCTGCCATCAACAGTGTTTTTCCAGTGGAACTGCTATAAAAACACCCTTTTAATTGGGCCTCTAATTACATGGGGGAACAAATGCTCACTAATAACCTAAAAAAAAAAAAAGAAAAAAAAAGAAAACTAGTAGTAGAATAGAAAGGCATTGTATAATGAAGAGGAGGTTTGGTAAGGCCGCTAATTAATTTTCCCTCTCTTTGACCCTACTTTTAAAACAAATTTTAGCCAAAGATTTCTTGGGTTAAAGTATAAAACATGATGTCTGACTTCACTGTGAATTGTGGAAGGTTTAACTAAGTAAAACACATTAAACAGGGTTGGAGAGCATTTAGTGGTTGGAAAAAAAAATCATTCCCACTCTCTTTTATGGACTAGAGGGCTCAAGCAATCCCAAAGCCATAAAGCACTGTAAATCCCAGGTTAACGTTAGTGTATAATCTATAATGATATTAGTGAGCTCTGCTCTGATAGTAAATACCAAGGTGAGTTGCTGGGCTCATGATTTGTTAGCATTTGAACCTCTGCTGAAAAATAAACTCCCCTTGATAGAGAGATGTATCCGAGGTCTTTTTTACATTGAAAATAAATACAGTTGAAACTAGAATTATTAACCTCCCTTTTGAAATGTACTGTTTTTTAATATTTTCCAAATGATGTTTAACAGAGATAGAAAATTTTCACAGTATGTCTGATAATATTTTTTTTTTCTTCTGGAAATATCTTATTTGTTTTATTTCAGCTAAAATAAAAGCAGTCTTTAATTGTTTTTTAAATGATTTTAAGGTCAAAGTGATTAGCCCCTACATATTTATATAGATAGTCTACATATACCTAGTAAAATAACTAGTAAAATATTAATTGCTGTCATCATGGCAAAGATAAAATAAATTAGTTATTATGAATTAGTTATTAAAACTATTATGTTTAGAAACGTGTTAAAAAAAAAAAAAAAAAACGTCTCTCCGTTAAACAAAAATTGGGGAAAAAAATAAATAGAGGAGGGCCAAATAATTCAGGGGGTTTAATGATTCTGATTTCAAGTATATTTATATCTTTATTTTGACATATGAAAATAAGCTATTCATGTTACTTATTGCAGTAAAGACACACTATGTACTTTTTTTTAGCTATTCAGAAAACACTAGAACAGTTTGCTGTCTTGTGTACATATTTCTTCCCAAATATTTCAAAGAATGTTCAGCAGGTGCAATGATATTAGTCCCTTCGTGACCAGCACTACTTTTTGTGCGGAAGTTAGCTGAGTTCATGGAATTTAGGAATCAAAGCGCTTGATTTTTATGCCAGAACGAGAGAAAATAGGAACTTTTAATTTTCAGTCAGTCTTAGTACACTTTGTAACTACAGAAGAGACAATTATTAAATAAGACAATTATCTAAATTCTTTATTAATTTTTGGGCAAGATGCTAATGGTCTAATCTGATTCAATAATTTATGCTAAGCCTAGCTAGAGGTGCTCTCGCCAGACCCAGTTTTTATTTTCAATTCAATTTGTTATTTCTGTAGCGCTTTTACAATGTAGATTGTGTCAAAGCAGATTAACAAAAGTTCTAGTAAGGCAAAGCAAGTTTATTTATATTGCACATTTCATACAAATTGGCAATTCAAAGTGCTTTACATGAACAGGAATAAAAGAGACAAGTACAAGAAAATAAAAACAAATAATAAAAGTGATTACAAACAAATAAAAACAGATTAACAGATTAAATGTGTTAAAACAGGTTATAAAAGAATAAAAATGAAAATAAAGACATAATAGTGCAATCTGTCGGACGAAGATCAGAGCTCATTCAGTAAAGGCACAGCTAAACAGATGTGTTTTAGTAAAATTAAATTGTGTCAGTGCAGTCTCCAGAGTTTAAGTTCAATTTAGTTTAGTTCAGTGTGGTTTACATTTCACTTCTGAAAGTCCAAACACTGAAGAGCAAATCCATCAATGCGCAGCTTCACAAGTCCCAAACAAAGCAAAACAGTGACGACAGTTGCGAGGAGCAAACTTCACCAATTGACCAAAGTGGAAAAAAAAAAAAAAAAAACTCCAGAGAAAGGTTGACCATTTTTCCTCTGGCCAACTTGAAGTCAACTCAAGTCAAGAGTTTTATTTGTCACATACACAATAATACAAAGTATTACCAGCAGTAAAACGTAGGTCAGGTCCGCTTCAAAGTCTGAAGGCTGAAGAACACTGGGCATTCATTGTGGAGAAGCTGCAGGTTTGAGTAGGTCACCGGTGGGTGTTCAGGTTCGTGCACGGGATCAATGCGGAGACTTGTCTGTCGTTCGTTAGGCTCTCCACTCCTCCATGTCCACCACAGCATCTGCTTAGGATACGGCCTGGTCTAGGATTATGGAGACCTCGGGATAATGAAAACATAAGTGTAGATGCTGTTCAAATTATGATGTCTTTTGGAAAGTATTCCCGGCTGACCCATTGATCAACTGTATAGATTCAAAAATATAACAACAAAAGTTAAAAACTAACAAAACTTAAGTGGTCCTTTCAAAGCATTGTCGCTTCAGCTTATCTTTAAACAAATGTATACGCCATTGTGGATCATCTAGACATTGAGATTTAGGAAATGGAATTAATACATTTCATTGCTCGCTGGATACCTGACTTTAGGAACACACCAAGCAGATTTTTGTATTATTTTGAAGCATAAACACCTTTAAACTGAGCTTTGAATATTCCAAAGTTTTTTTCTGTGGTGCTAAAACCTAAAGAAGTCAGAGTTGCTGCTGGTCATCTACATTCAAGAGGAGGTGCTTTCGATATAGTAGTTAAACATTAAGCTTAAATGTATTTACATTTTTTTTTAACATCAGTTAAATGGGTAAAACTGGTAGTTTCACATGTTCCATGCACTTACTGTACTATAATAATTACTATAAATTATGCTCATTTACATCTAACTAACCCAGATCCTACACTGTAAACACAGTATTACAAAGCACTTAACTGGAATATGAACTGTATTTTACTGTAGGACAGATATGAAGTGTGTTACTGTATTTTAAATTTGCATTTAAAAAAAATACTGTATATTTTACAGTAAAGGTATACATATAATTCATCGTAAATACATGTACTGTAAGATAAATAGTGCTGTAAATGTAAATACAGTATTTTTTGCTGTATTGATTGATTTACAGAAAGTTACTGGTGAACTGCTGCCAGTAAGTTGCTGTAGATTTTACAGGATTTATTTTATTTGTGATTATTTATTTATTGCAGAACAAAGCCAGCATACATGGCTAGCAACAACTATATACAAGCTAGGGTTTGCATTATATGAAAATACATAAAGCCATTAAAAATACTAGTAATAGTAAAATAAAAACAATGAAATAATAAATGAATAACAATACAGAGGAAAAGAAAAACTCTGGGGGTGAGAATTATCTAGTTATTATATAAGAAATGTTCTCAATAAAATCAGACCATGCTTTGATTGTATGGGGTTTAGCTCTGTTAATTCTAGCTGTAGAACATTCAAACAGAACATTATTTTTTGTTCAATAAGGCACATTTTTATCCGCTGGGAATGTGGGTTCGTGCCATACTTTAAATATAACCTTCTTGGCTGCAGTTAGTGCAGTTTGAAATATCCTGCATTGGGAAGTGTTTAAGTTTAGATCATACTCATCATTTAATAAACAGATGTTGGGTAATACCTTATCCCAAAATGTACTGATAAGTGGACATTCAAATACATATGCTTATATATCCCCACAGAGTTAGAATTACACAGTGTTCAAAAAGGTGTAGGTAACCGCTTCGTCCGGTGTAGCACATATGGAGTTGCACAAGCCTTGTAGATCTCTTTATTGTGTATAAGTTGATGGGCAGGATTCTTAGACATCACCTGGATACTCAACACAATCTCACGGCAATTTGTAACTTTTTAATTTAGTGGCTAATTCGTACGAATTCATACGATCTAATACGTACATTTTAGTATGATTTGCTCATCCCCCAATGACGTTAGGGTTTAGGGGTGGGGTTAGGTGCCACGCCTCCTTTTTAAAATCAAACAATTTTGTATGACTGAACTCGTACGAATTCATATGAATTAGCCACTAAACTGCCAAAATGTAAAATACTTATGTATTCTCGTGAGATAAGGCTGTATTTTACAGAGTATTGTTAACAGTGTAACCCACATTCTAACCCCAACCGTACACTTAAATACATGTAATTAATTAATATTACTTAGTAGCTAAATTAATAGTTACACTGTAACTGCATCACCTGAAATGAAAAAGTACTATTAAATGCACAATTTTAGAGCCTTTTTCTGGGAATGGTTTTTAAACTTGACTTTATGATAAATTGCTTCCCACACTGTCTGCCCTTGCCTGCACGCAGCTCATTAATAAAGGCAAAGGCCAGGTCTGTGTATTTGAGTGAGACTGTGGATAGCACATGTGTATTAAAACCAATTTTCATTTTTCCTCACTCTTATTTTTTCGAATTGGACTGTTGTAAGAAGGGGTGCAACAATACAGACTTCTCAAGGTTCAGTTTGGTATTTCGGTTTTAGGGTTTTGGTACGGTTCGATATATGATGTGTTCAGTAAAAAGGCACTGTAAATTAATAACAAAATACCACAAACTTAAACCTCTACAAGCAAAATACAACACAAAATTAATACAATATGATTCATTCATTCATTTTCCTTGGGCTCTATTTAAGAGGTCACCAAAGCGAAATGAAACGTCACGTATTCCAGCATAGGATTTACGCAGTCTTTCCATCTTCATCTAGTATTGGGAAACACTCATACACACTTATTTACACACACTACGGCTTATTTAGGCCCCGTTTACACTAATGCGTTTTAGTTTGAAAACGCAAACGTTTTGCTACGGTTACGCCATCCGTCCACACTACGCCGGAGTTTTCGAGTGCCGTAAACGGAAAGTTTTGGAAACGCTGGAGAGGCCGTTTTCATTCTAAAACGCTGCTGCTCCATCTCAGTGTGGATGAAGGAAAACGGAGGCATCTGAAAACGGAGGCGGGGCAGCCGAGATTCGCTAGCTGATTGGGGCTTTTGTGTCATTGCGTATCCTTCCCTTATTCGTCAAGCCCCTATCGCATGACTATAACACACGGCTTTAACGTTACCGGAAGACAACAGACCAGCCTTCGCTGTAAACAACAACATGAACACAGAAATGAGAGCGTTGTTTGCACTATTGTCTGTTTTAGGCGCCATTGTGCAGTTAAACTCTGCCTATTTATACAATATAGTAAAGATAATAATAGTTATAGGCATGTACCAAACAGTAGTTTTCAAATTATTGGTCATAACTTAGGCTTATTTTGTGCATCAAATTCAGCTGTTCAGATATGAGCGCTTTTCAGATTTCCTGGTTTAAGCAAGTTTGAAGGCAAGTGATTTTGAGGGAGTCAGAAAAGTCCCACGTGCGCTCACCCTCTGACATATGGCTGATGGTAACTTTCATTTTCTTGTGACGGTATTTCCTTATTTTAGTGCTCATGGATGGGGAATTTACTCACGGGACGCTGTGTTTTAGTGCATGGACTTGCATAAAATGCACAGCGCCAGTTCAGAGAGTACAGTAATTAAAAGAACTGTCGAAGTGCAAAATAAAATGTGGTCCCACTTTATATTAAGTGGCCTTAACTAATATGTACTGACACAGGAATTAATAGTTTACTATAATGTACTTATTGTGTAAATACATGTATTTACTGTGTACTTATGCTTGATTAAATACCAGTATGTAATTACATCTGTAATTAACTTTTGTAATTACATTTGTAAATACAATGTTGACCATCCCTTACACCTTAATCCACCCTTAAACCTACCCATACCACCAAATCTGTCCATAACCCAACCTCTATCCCAACTCAAGAGCACCACAAGTGTTCTCAAATACATTATGAACACAGTAAGTACATTGTATTTATTTTCTGATGGAAGTACATAGTAGTTAAGGCCACTTAATATAAAGTGGGACCTAAAATGTTTACATTTTATTGCAAAACCATAATATCCATGTGTGTATTGAACCATGGAAGTCATTCCGAATGGTTCAATATTATACAGAGGATTGTGGCATCCCTAGTTGTAAGTATGGCAATGCGATACATGCATCAATTATTTTCTAATCACAATCACACAGTATTGCTTTCTCATTTATGCAGAGGGGTTGCCAATATGCACCACTGCTCTGATGTTTCCAGAGATGTTTGCTATTGTGCCAGGAAGAAAGAATCAGCCCCTCTGAGAATAGGTTGGGTAACTTTTTTTTTTTCCTCAGTTCTTGGTGAGCCTTTGAAAAACTGTTTGTTGGGGAAGGGGTGTCCTTCACTTCAACGCCTGTGCCATCACTGCTGAATTTAATTATCATTACATTTAATTCTTTGTTTCTCTCTCTTTATTTTCCCTTTTCTGAAGAGGGTGCTTAATTTAAAAAGCTCTAATCTTAAATGAAACGGAAATTGACAGTTATTATTTGATGTGCGCAGGAATGAAAGACAAACAATAATGAATGAAGAATGAGGAAAGTTTTGATGTTTCTGAGACAGACATGTGAAGTAGAAGCTCAGTCCTGACATACTGTTTGAATTCAAGGCAGCTCACAAGATAACATTACAATTTCTGAGTGAAAAAAAAAAAATGTAAGCAATATATTTTACTAGAGATCCCTAATTAAATATATATTTTTTTTATTAGAAGTGCTTTAATATGTTTGTCACAATTCATAAATCCACTAAGCTTGTTTTCTATGACAGTGATTTTCAACCGGTGGGATTCAGTAATCCAGCAGGTGGGCTTTCAGATAGCTTAATATTAACTCTCAATGTTTCACTATAATTTTCAGATTTCAGAAAGTAATAGACTTTCTCGTGTTACGTGATTGATTACTCCAAACTTGGTGCAAAAACAGCTTCATGATCGCGTCTGAGACAGGTACATGCAAGTCTGTTCATTCACAAACAGCGAGAAGTGAAAGTGAAATTCTCTCTTTGTGTATTTTTTGTGTGAACAATTTAATATATCCACATAGCTGTCCAAATTAATGTCCTCAGAGTGTTTTATAAAGGACGCAAGGTTCAGTGGTGTTTCTGCGATAGACTGTAAAATAAACGTGAACATGTGCTTCAGACGCGGTCTGGTGGAGCTGTTCACTGTTTCTGACAACCATTTCCCAATAATATACCGCTGCAAACTCAACCACCATCAGATTGACAGTTTGTATGTTTATTTTAAATAGGAGATATTTAAATATAGTATTATAAAATATTTATTATTAATAAATATTAAATACAATATTAAAATATTTTTTTATAAAATATAAAAACAAAAAAAATGTAAAAATAAAGATAAAAATAAAATAGAAAGAACAACAAATGTATATATTTTAGTTAATAAATGAATATTTAAATGAGCATTTCATAGAAACATTTTAGAGAAAATATCAGACAGGTGGACCAAAAATTTATCAGAAAAAGAAGTGCGTCTCGAAGTGAAAAAAAGGTTGAGAACCCCTGTTCTATGTCACTTTGAAATAAAACTTATTGTATTTACAAAACTCCTTTTAAGATTAAGATAAATTACAAGTGATAGGAATCAGTGGCAAAGTTGAATTGAGTCTCATCTGCTCCCTATGCTGCATTTCATTCTTTTTTTTTTATTATTTCCATTTAATCATTTACAGTGTTTATTAAACATTTTTATATTTTTTTTTACAGCTGAAAATGGTTTTGTTGATTAAACATTGATTTATTGCTTGAGTGACTGATTCATTGACTGATGTGGAAACCACAATGCACTTTTGAATGAATGGTAATATTCAGATTTTGTCCATGCTTTCTTTTCTAAAACCAAATGATTTTGCGTTCTGAACTGATCCAAGTTTGGATCGATGATAGTGATTAAATCAGTATTATCAGTGCACGTTTCTTAGCAACAAACCTGCATAAACATCCATAGCCACTAAATTAAAAAGTTACGAAATGCCGTGAGATTGCGTTGCACTCTTAGCTCACATCATTCAAAAGAAAAGGTTCACATTGTCCCTTTATAATATCAACAGACAGGACTGTTTTAGCAACTGACTAAACTTACAGGAGGACTGAGTAAAATTGTTTATACTTTATAATTAACATTCCCAACTCACAGCAATACAACTTTAAAATGAGTACAATTGTTTGTAAGCTACTTAGTACTTTATTATTATTATAATTTTCCATTTTCCATATCTGCAATGCCTGTATTTTGGCATTTTTTTGCAGTCCACTTAGAATCCATTTTTTGCTTTATTGGCATTGATTGTTTTAAAATTCAAATAGCACTAACATGCCTGTGTTTTAATTTCTGTGTTAAATATGGCAGTCAAGCCAGGATCTTGATGGTTTATTGTGGGTGTGTTGTTTACATGAAGAAATCTGTGTTACAAGTCACACAAACATTCTAATAAACAATTATATTTAGAATTTAAATAGTTTTTGTTTTGCATTTACATTAATTTTACATTTGAAGAGCCAAAGTGACAAATTTCAGTCTTTTAAATGTGATTAATCGCGATTAATCACAATTAATTTTCAAGTAAGGTGCGATTAATTAGTGAAACATGCCATTACAAGAAGGTATTGAATTATGAGAACACTGTTGGACATGATGTCAACAATTTCAAAAAAATCATAAATCAAACAGAATAAAGTAAAACTGTACACAGTTTCTTGTGAGGATTGGGTTTATAGGGGTGGTGACATAGAGAATAAAATTTAAACATTATTTAAACCATTGAAACCAATGTAATGTCCCCACAATTCACAATAACAAATGTGTGTGTGTGTGTGTGTGTGTGTGTGTGTGTGTGTGTGTGTGTGTATGTTTGTGTGTATGTGTGTCATTTACCAAACATATTCTTGTGAAATGCCAATTTCTCAACTCATTTCATAGCACTACAAACTATTGGCTCCCGAAATGGCATACGTTGACCTTTGCTCAGATATCTGGACATCTCGAACCTTTAATTGGACCATACAATCAAATTCTAGCACAAATGGCAGTGCAATCGCAGCTCAAAGTATCAAATCTTTCATTCTCTCTGAGATGCAGGTCTTTGAACATATTCAAGTCCACGTCTTCCAGCCAGCCAATAAGCTCCTTCCCCAGGTTCAGCCCGAAAGGGGATCCTTTCTCCCAGAATGCCTCTCTTCACCGGGACGCAGCTGGAGAGAGCAGATAAGAGAGGCATGCAGGGTCTCTGGCTCTCAGTCATACC
Organism: Danio rerio; assembly: GCF_052040795.2. NCBI lineage: Eukaryota > Metazoa > Chordata > Actinopteri > Cypriniformes > Danionidae > Danio > Danio rerio. The sequence continues at coordinate 50,869,272 of NC_141037.1, forward strand.
ACTGAAGGGAGGAGAAAGAGCTGTAAAATAGGAGACAGAGAGAAATGGGAGAAGGGAAAAGTCAGAATTGGAAACCTACAGCATTAATTATCACTAAATTGTCAGCTGTTCAATTATTATTATTTTTTTCTGTACAATTTAAAAGATGTCAGGTTCCACACAATCCCTTCATATTTTCCAAAACAAAAAATAATTAAGTTAACTTATTCATTTTTACAAATATAAGTGAATTGAACATAAAAAAGTTGTTCCCCAAAAATCAGAATTGAGAGTGTTTGTTTCACCTCATTTTGAATAAGTAGTTTGAGCAAGCAGCAAATCCCAAATCACATACTTATGCACTACTCTACCCCATTTTGTAGTATAAATAGTGTAAGTAGTGCAATCACACTGAAAACTCTAAAAAATAATAAGTGCACTTGAATTACCCGGATGATGCACTCATTCAACTGGTAAAATGAAGTGTGGAATATTGGACAGTTCACGCACTCAACGGACGATGCTTTGCTCAAGTAGTGGAAAGGGCAGAGCTTTCGGGCACTGATGTTGGATTACTTCAGTTATTTTAAATACATACATTTAAATGCATAAGTGCATAGTGTATAGTGTGCCATTTGGGACGCAGCTAAGATTCTGCTACAATCATTGTTAAGAGCTTATGAAAAGAGAAACTACTTTGTCATGTTGTTGCTTAACAGTCTGTATGTTTATGTGGACAGCAATACTCTAATATTAACATGATCAAGGCAATACTCTGATCTAGAATGTATACAGAAAATTCAAATTACTTTATTCCAGATGAAGTTGCACTTAGAGTAAACACAAATCAAATTAGGTTAATTTATGTTTTATGTATTAATATTATGTTCATTTATTAATTTATGTAAATCAAGAGTTTTCCCAATTTAGTTGCATTTTTGAGTGCAGTAAAGACTTCTGCAGACCTTAATAAGACTAGTACCATTGTGTAGGATTTTTTGCGCCTCATTTTGCCATATTTTACACACATGGCATTGGTCAACAGCTTGATCCCAAAGAAAAGAGCAATATCATACACTCAAAATATTGGTGTGCTTCTTGGTCAAACAGTTTATTTAAATGAGCTGTAGCATTACGATTCTTGAGATTTTTTGGGACAACTTAAAGGGCCATGAAACCCCCCACTTTTTGTTCAGGTCTACCTCAGAATTTTTTTCAAAAGATGCGTGATAATGGGCGTGAAGCTCCGCGAGCAAAGGGCATGAGTGGGTGTGGCCAGCAGACCAGGGAAGAAGGAGGGGAGCTAACAACTGTTGTCAGTTAGCTCAAAATGAGACGCAAGGAGATGCATGATTTTATGGTTTACAAAGTTAAAATGCAAATAAATAAAGAGTAATTTAATGCCCTGCTACATTTGTTATTTATTATTTCATATACAGATAATCCCAATTTATATCTTTTAAAGATAATCGTGTTCATATAAACACTATGAATGGGGACTTTTCCCTAAATCCCTGGGTCTGAATCATAGGTCTGGATGCAGACTCAGTGCAGCAGGTCTCTTGCCCAGTCTATTTTAACCATTAGCCCTGTTGGTAATCTAGAGGATTTAGGTGAACACAGCAGCACGGCGATTTGTCTAAATGTGAACAAACTCCTCATAAAAGACAACGTCCGCCATTCTTCAATTCTCGTACTGCTCTCCCGACAAAAATGCTTTCTGCACACAAACAGCTTTGCTGTATCGGCCCTGACAGCATCGCGGGGAAAGACATGCAACAAACCCCATGGATCATGGAAACAAACACATACAAACCTTCATGAACAGCTAAATACTGTGTGCCGTGGGTCCGTGTGTCACACCTATGCACTGGCAGGTCTGCCTTACCTTCGGAAAGCACGTGCAGTCATGAATAATAAAGATGCCGGCTCTTCTCATAGGATAAGAAAACTCAGGTATGAATAATAATGAGAAACCGACGCGTCATCTTTGCACTTGCAGTTTTGCGCTACATCGCAGACTTTGATCCAACCCCAAAAATCATTTTAAACCCAGAAACTGAAATTAGCTGACAAAAGCTCAAAATTATCCTATTTTTCCCATAATTAAAGCTGACAGGTGCTAACATTGTATTAACTGATGCTCAACACACACAAGTCTGTTAAAATCTCTAACAAAGTACTCAAGGGTTTTATGAACCTTTAATTGTTGTTACAGCTCGGCGTTTAGGGTGAAGATAAAAACAAAGTGCGGATCCAACAGCGTATAACAGAACTTTAATGAAATAACGATTTAACAAAAAACAAAACTAAGAAAAACAAGATCATGAACACACCAGCATCATAGAAGCAACAAATTAAAAAACCATGATCAGAGTGAAAAACAAACTAGAATATACGGTTCTCCTAATAATTAGAATGTTGACCACAGCTGTGTCTGTGTATGTGTTTGGCCTCATGCGCTTCAGCTGGGACCAGGGAGATTAGTGCAAGGCATGCTGGGAGTTGTAGTGTGTGATTATTATTTTATGTTCAATCCACTTAAATTAGTAAAAATAATTATTTTAACTTAATTGGTTGGTGTTGGGACAACATAAACAATTTTAAACACGTAAAAAAGCAAAAGTAATTTTTTGAGTGTAAAAAAAAAAAAAATAACTAGCCAAAACTGCACTTTAAAAATAATGTTTGGTCCAAAGTACTTTTTTAAAATTAAGCTGAAGCAACACAATTCTTGAGGTTTTATTTTTTTTATGTTTAATCCACAATTCCTTCCTGTTGTCCCAACCCAAACCGATTGTGTGGAACCCAGCATTTTTTTACACATGTATGAGGTACCCAGGGGCGCAACTGCACATTTACTGATGGGTATGCGGCTTCAACTTTTGCGCGCCCCCCTTCAATCCAACTATATTTTATAACAGGCAAGTGATAAAATGTGGAAAATATTTCCATCAATAAATTAAAGATATTTTTTCATAAAGATATCAATATGCTTAAAAAAAACAGTTTCGCAGTTCTGAACACAACTGAAATAGTTTGAAGTATAGTAAAAGGTATAATTACATTAAGCATGTTAAGTCACAAAGAAATGCATCTCATACCACCCCAAATTTCTTCTTAATTTATTTTCACTTACTAAATGATTATAGCACCTTGACTAGCCTTGCTTTTGGACTTTTTGTAGTACCATTGTCTAAACAAAATGATAGACATGGGAGTCCTAAAGGGCAAAAGAACATTGCAATTACTTCTCACATTCAGACTGAGGCAGAAGGTCTGTCTTTGCAAGAACAATTGACTGAAACTGCTAAAAGTGAAATAAAAAAGACTGTCAAATGTTTAGTGTAAAAAAACAGAAACAAACAGTGTGAAATGTTCTATTTAATTGAAATGTTATAACTTTGTTTGTAGCTAAAATTAAAATAGTTTTGAGCTAAGAAGTTACCAAAAGGCCTGATGAATCAATATGATACATAATAAATTCATAATAACATGTGGTATAAAAATGGGGGGAGGGGTGAAATTATTTTTCAATTTAATAAAATACAATATTATACGCGTATAAAATGCTAAATACATTTTTTTAACAAAAAAATATATATACATTATTTGAAACTTTTAATATGGATAATTTCAAAAATAGTTTTGGCACAATGGCGCCCCCCCCATGTGTGGCGCCCCTATGCACTGCACATACTGCATACCCCCTTTTTGCGCCACTGGAGGTACCATAACTATGTTAAACTGCTCTCTGGAAAGAATGACAGATTTCATCGCATGTGGACTTGATGTGTGCCATTAATCAATCAAATGTACAGCATATAAAATTGGAACAAGTAAGGAATACTCTAAAACCTCAATCACAAAATATCATTTACTATAGCAATTACCAATTCATCTAGGATTCTGCATTTTGACAACCTGCTCTTTTTTTATTTTTATTTTTTTAATGGACATGGCTGAGTAGCTGTGAGCGATTTGTATTAAAGCCCAATCAGTTTACTGTGTGTTTCAGGCCTTGGTGAGTCTTAATTAAAGTGCAGTGCCTCAGTAACTTACAAATCAATAAAGCATGGATGAATAAACCCCTTTGCCTTTCTAAGCTGAAAGGTACACATCAAAGAAAGCACGGACAAATAAATGAATGTAATAGCCAGTTAAACCGTTTAGACCACCAGTTAACAAAAAAGCAGTCTGTTTCTTGTATTGATACCTGCATGTCTTGTTAATTATTATAAATGGATAGATTCAGAGCTGAATGCCAATTGGCCAATACTCAATGCAGCGTTTGAATACATGGTATATAATACTCAGCAGCCAACACAAAAAGACCAATTGTTAATCTTTAATGGTGCTTTCACACCTATGAATTAATTCAGTTGTTCTGAAACAGGGATTAAAATTGTTACATTGTTGCTTTTTGTTCTTAGTGCGGTTGGCTTTCACACGGCTAAACGGACCAAAAGAGTTAAAACAAGTCACGTGTGAGTAAACTCTCCTCACATTGGTCAGAGTCTCACGATTTATTTTGCAGAGTTCGCTCAGCTGTCAGGGGAGGTGGTGGTTTGGTGGTGTTTGACAAGGTGCGTCTGAAGAGCAAGGAAGTATGCTGTTGGGAGGGGTGAGAAGGGTGATTACCGGAAAATTATCACTCATATGCGGGTATCCGCGAGTCTCTGTGCATTTGCGGGAGACTTAGCATGTCTGTTGAATGACCTCCCGCCCTACTCGTAATTATGTATTCATATAGCCGTATGCTTATTACATATCCATATCGCTTTCTCACTACAATCGATCCGCTCTAGAGTTCGTTTCAATCGAGCCGACACAACCTTATTCAAGCGATCTCAGAGCGATTGGTGGATTCACATATGCCAAGCGAACCGCGCTAACTGGGCAAACGAGACAGGTTTCAAAACAAAAGTCTAGTTGTGAAGGCACCCTTAAACTCACATGGCAGGAACTGTTGACATTCATTCATTCAGCTTTAAGACACACCACAGCATATTATATCAGTGACACATCAGTCTTTAAATGTTTTTACATTTTTTATTTGAGTATTTTTATATTAAATATATTAAAAATATATTTTATCTCGCTAAAATAAAAACGTACGGTATTTAACTGCAAACTATTTTTTTTTTTTTGCATTAGCAGCTTTCATACAAACCTACTAAACATGTGCATTATCTTTTATTCACGTGATAAATTCAGGATCTTTTGCAATATATTTGAATTGCACAGTATAGAATTGCACAGTATAGTTACTTTTGTTGTCATAAAGCAGTTAAAAAAATAATTGAAGATTAAAATGGCTATAATGTAAAATCAATCAAAAAAAAAGTTAAACAGCACAAATTCTGTATTTGGAAATATGAACTTATCAGAAATAAAGGAATCTCAAAACATAAAATTTTATAAAGTATTTGATTGTTTTGGTACTAAATGTACAAATCTTTACAAAAAAAGCAGTATTTTTCACGGTATTATATTGAAAGAGCAGAAAAATCCCATGCAGTATTATCAGAAATAGACAAAAGACTGTTTACCTTAAGCATTTGTATGGGATATTTTTGAACTGGAATGTGTCTCTCTTTTGTTATCTGTGATCTGATTGAGCAAAATATGTCTTGTTACCGTGTAAAGAGGGCAACATCAGTGATGTTAAATTCATAGAGTCCCTCTGTCTCATCTGCATAGTCATCCTTGCCTTTCTCATAGTAATCTTCATAAACTATCCTACATACAGTGCGTGATCGCCTTAATAATAAATAAACTGACTGCATTAAAAAGACCCTCAAATTGTGCAATGACAAGAAATAATATAGATTGTGCCACCAAACACGTAAAAAATGGAGTAACGAGCCTGATTTAAAAATGTAAGGAGTAGAAAGTATATAATTGTGTAAAAATGTAAGAAGTAAATGTAAAGAAGTAAATGTAAAATGTAAAATAGTGGAGTAAAGTACTGATACAAGAAGAATCTACTTAAGTACAGTAACAAGGTATTTGTACTGTGTTACTTCCCATATGTGCATTTGGATGTTTTAAAAACTTGACTATATAAAACCATTTAAAAGTTGATTAATCCACAAATTTAGCAGACATTAGCTATGTTTCCATCCAAAAATGCGAACTTTGTGCACAAAACTGGATTATTGCATAAAAGATGTGCGAAAAAAGCAGCGTTTCCATCCAACCAGTCAAAGCAAACAAAATAATCAATTCCTGATTATCTGGTGCAAAATTTCAACAGTAAAAATGGAATTTGCTGTGATAAGAGAAGCTGTGTGAATCGTTTCTTTGTTTAATAAATGACTTACGCCTCAGAAGGCAATCCTGACACGCAGTGAACACACGGTGGCATTTGACCCTTTTGACACTAATACTGAAATGTTTTAGGCATTTTAGAATGAACAAAACAACATTTCAGATGTTTTACAATGTGCTCAGCTGCTGGTTTGTCCATTTGCACACATTTTCAACATCACATGATCTCTTATTACAAAATCACATATTCTTTTTTTTATATATTTTTTTTTTTATGCACATACTGCAATTTGTTTGGTAAAAGTGTTTCCATTATAGTTTATGCACATCTATTCATATCGAATAAAAAGTTTATCTTCAGTTATGCTGGTATGTTTTTTATACACAATTTCAAAATGTATGCACATCTTGGTGTTTCCATCAACTGGTTTCTATGTGCATATCCAAAATGCACATAAAAATAGGTGAACTGAAATGTAGCTATTTATACTTTTGATTAACAAGAAAAAAAAATTGTTGTTACAAAAAGTTTTCATGTTCTCCTCGTGTTCGCATGTATGCTCCGGTTTCCCCCACAGTCCAAAGACATGGGGTACAGGTGAATTGGATAAACAGAATTGGCTTTAGTGTGAGTGTGTGTAAATGTCAGTGTGTATGGGTGTTTCCCAGTACTGCCTTGGGACTGGAAGGTAATCCGCTGTGTAAAATATATGCCGGAATAGTAGGCGGTTCATTCCACTGTGGCGCCTCCTGATAAATGAGAGACTAAGCCAAAGGAAAATGGATGAATGAGTAATATAAATAAATTTAAAATACTAAGATATATCTTTTTTTGGTAGAGTAAATTAATTGCCTAAATCAAAAAAGTGCACAAATGTGAGTTAGTGAAAGCCCTTGAACATAACAATTATAAAACAGCTGACTTGAAAAATATGGCCTTAATAGCATGAAGTCTATTTCTTTAGATACATTTAGTGGTTTATGAATGTCTCTGCTTCTTGATTGTGCAAGCTAGTAGACGGTGCAGGATCGTTTTGCAGAGTTTTTACAGCTGACTTTACACAGCAGCTCTATTGACTGAGAGTGAGGAGAACAGTGGACAGGGACTCGTTTCCGACTCCTGATTACAGCTGTTTTGTGACACCTCTGAGAGTGATGTGGTGGATGCTTTAAACCTCCATAAATATCCAGGGCAAGTTTACAGTGTGTGCTGAAGTGCAGGCGTAAAAATCAAGCTTTAATGACCACTCACCACTGACTGAATGGATTCCTTTCTCAACCTCTGCTGAGTAGGCTTGATGTGGGGGAATTAGAGGATCTTAGATTCCCATTTCATTACTGGGTTATACTGTCTGCACGGACAGGGACTTTTTCTAGTGGGACAGCTGACTTAAAATTAAGCAAATAAACAACCATTATGGAAAAAAGAGATCGTTTGGAAAGGTACTTTACAATTTATAGTTATGTGTTTGAGTAAAATGCATTTTTTGTAATGTAAAATAATAAGGGGTGGGAAGGTTCACAAAATTGTCAGTTTGGTTTGAATCATGGTTGCGTAGTTATGATTTGTGGCTTGATTTGGCTTACATTGTAAAAAAAAAAATCCCCTATTATAACATTTATTTAGAAATACCATAAATCAGCATAAATTGCATAGCCTTATAATCTGCTGCATACAGTATTTTTTCATAAGTTATTTGCAGTGCCGGCAGAGCTGCCCTTACTAATTCTGTTTATAATTTTTATGGACAGAATTTCAAAGCACAACCTTGGGCTGGAGGGGGTGCAGTTTGGGAACATTCGCAGAAAATGTTGTTGTAAATGTTGTAAATCTATGTTCCTACTCTTACCTATGGTCATGAGATTTGGATCATGACCAAATGAAATACATTTCAGATATATTCAGCCAAAAAGGATCCTGGACACCTACCTAGAGTGTTGTTCCAGGCATGTCCCACCGGTAGGAGGCCTCTGGAAAGACCCAGGACATGCTGGAGGTCCTATGTCTTTCAGCTGGCCTCAGAACATCTTGGGATCCCTTCGGAGGAGCTGGAGGAAGTGTCTTGGGGAGAGGGAGGTCTGGGGTTCTTTACTTAGATTGCTGCCCCTGTGACCTAGCCCTGGAAAAGCGGTTGAAAATGAATTAATGAAATTTATTAATTTGCAATGCCATGTGTTGTAGTTTCAGCCTTAGAGTTTTAGTCTTTTATTGTTGATTAGTAGAACATTCATTTTGTCTGCTGTCATGTTAGAGATTTCTGCCATGATTGTCTACCATCACTTTAGACTTAGTCGACAGTTGGTTATTCTGACGTGGGTATATGGGTATTCTGAATCTGATTCTGATGTTGTTACATCAGACTATATGTTGCAGTGCAAGAACATGGTGAAAAGCATTTGTGAGCTGAGAAAGGGTGAATATTTAGTTTCTGCCATGTCTTGCGCTGGAATCTTTAAAATTATATAACAAACGAGATAGCAGAATTAACTGTGAAGAATTGTTGTCCATCATTTTTATAGACAGAAGTGATTAAGACAAAAAAGAAAATTTAACATGAAGAATGATTTTAATGTTTTTTTTGTAAAATAATTGAAAGTGTCTTGATTTAAAAAATCAAACAAACCAAAAAAAAAAAAGCTCTTCAGACTGGGTTATTTGGACGACAGTAGCAGATTCTAACATAGGCATTTTCAATCTTCAGAGGGGCTCTCACCACACACATCTCTCAGATAAGCACTCTAATTTTGTGCCAACTCTCTACCCGCACATCCCACGGAGAATGATTGGTGTCCTAGTGAGGAACTGTTTCTAAGCAGCTTACGAAAAAATTCATGGACACCTCAGATTTTGTGCACCTCTGGAGGTCTCTGGAAAATCTGGGATTTTACAAAAAGCCCTATTTTTTAAGGCAGTAAAATATTATAACTTTTGAACTTCATCTAAAAAATCACTCCACAAACAGTCCAGAGCTTGTCCTAGACAGTCTGGACACAAACATCCTGTTACATGTTGATGTCAGATGTTGAGATTACTACACATTCAAATGAAACCTTGAGTTTTTTGAGACTTTGCGATTTCACTAGTACCATTCTGATAAACTATACAACACTTATGTGCTTTGTGTGACAAGAAGCTCAAGCTCCAGACTGTTGCACATTATTATTATTATTTTTATTATTGCTGTGGATTATAGATAACAATAGTGTAAACAGTGGTTAGTTTGTTGTGCAGATAGATTGTTTTACTTTATAAGACCTCAGTTATCATCAGCAGCCACAGGTATTGACTTGTTTTCATTGTATGTGTTTTAATGACTCCCAACATGCCCATTATATTAAAACAATGTTTTTATAACATAATCTTGCTTTCTACTAAACAAAAAATACTGTTAAATGGTGACTCTAATGCAATACTGATTGCCAGATTGCCCATTCGAAATATGACAACATGGTGAAGAAGAGAAAACATTAATGAGCAATGTAGTTTTTAAGACTCTCATTTATTTATTTTTGGCACACACATGTTTGTTTGGAGCTTTCTAGGATTTTGGTTGAAACTCTGAAGTCACATGAAATGTTTTGACAACGTTTTTGGTTCTTTTTTCTGCGTTTTAACCCTTGCTTTCTGAAGAGGGTCAGAAAGCTTTCAGATTTAAAATAAATCTAAAATTTATTCAAAAATTTGATCTAAAAATAGTTCCGAAAATAATCAAATGTTTCGAGGCATTACAATACATGAGGGTGAGTAATTGATAACAGAATTTTCATTTTTGGGTGAATGAATCCTTTAAAAATGCAAGTCAATGTCATAGTTTACAGTGTTACAAATAAAATGAGAATGTTCTCACTGTAAAGTCGAGCATTTACACTTTTTAATTAACGTTCATTGTACTTAATAGAAACAATTTACATGGACTTACATTTTGATTATATTAGACTGAACTTAAACTGAATGAGTTTACCCAACCATGCAGATTTCTAGTTCCCAGGATATTTTTCCTCAGACTAGAAAATAAATGTGAAAAAATAAGTGTCTGTGTATTTTTTTAGCACGATTTACAGAGAAAAATTATTTGGACTTTAATGTTGTGTTACTTTGAGATTTACAGAGGCTTCTGCAAAAATTTAATTGTAAAACTTTACTAACTCAGATTACAGATCCAGTTAGGTACCGTAAATTATTGTAGTAAACGATACTTAGTATAAGTAAGGGATTATTTTTTAATATATTGGTAAGTAAAAATACTCAATGCAAAAAATTTAAAATTACTTAATTGAATCAAGGCAATACCTCTGCACAATTAAATTGAGTAAACTTAACAAATGTACATTTACAGTGTATGTTCAATTGAAATGTGGCCAGCAATTGCTTTAAACTTGACTGAAAAAAAAAAAAAAACATCTAATGCTATATGTATTTTGAAATGCTCCCATCGACTGCTTCAACTCTCCATTGTTATCAGATCCTCCCACTGTTTTATTGACTGTCTCACTAGTTATGTTCTGCATAAACAGAGTTACTGGGATGAGGTTTCAACTGACTGGATTTAGAAGTTTTCTGGGTTTTTTTTTGTTGTTTTTTTTAAGCTGGAGGAAAGGCAGCTGGAGGGTCTGGATGTTTCTTTCTCTTGGCAGGTACACCATCCCTCTGATCATAGATCATTGATCATGCTCGTCAATATTCGCAATGCCTCTTGCATATCAATGCTCTCCTCTATCTCTGGATTAGGATGAATGGCCTCCTTTTCTTCCTCAACTGGGCGTCCATTGATTTAGGATGGCATATTGGGATGTCCATGTAATTAGAGGTCCAACTTCTCTCTGTGCGATCGTCTGGCTGGCTTTAGTTTATCACCACTTAAATCACTGTGCTGGCACACAAAGCTGGCAAAAGATCAAGAATTGAAATACAATAAGACCCTGGTTTTAGAAAGAGAGTGTTGTGAGGCATAGTTCAACATATGCTGCAGTTTTTGTGCCATTATTAGTGATTGGATGAAACTCAATTGACAGTTCTTTACATAATGAAGTAATTACTAAGACATGGTTGTTTCACAGACTGATAGGTGTTTCATTGGGTTTATTAAGCTTGGTAAATCTTGCTCAGAGCTGGGTCCAGCAATCCCATTAAATGCAAATTAATTTCTGAAGAGTCTTATTGCACCAATATGGTCAAAACACTAAACACAATTTAAAATACTATTACAGCATTTCCTTCAGCTAGATTTGTGAGCTAGGGATACCTGATATAGGATTTTTGCTGATATCTAATATGCTGGTGTATTCAGCTAATTTTGGCCAATATTCAACACCAATATTGTAACAATGGTGTGACAAAAAAGGCGAGGGTCCAAACGCGATTTATTTACAGCTTAGTCAGGCAGGTGATGGTCAAACAGGAAAAAATAGTATAATAAGGATAACCCAAAACGGCAAACAGGATAAACACAGAACAAAACAAGGGTCAGGAAACATGGCAAGGCTATACTAGGGTACACTTCATAATGTTACAGACAAAAGAAGACTCCGCACTGTGTGTGTAAATGTGAGGTGTGTATATTTAGTGCATGTTATGCATGTTTAGTCTTCATGATATACAGCTGTGTGCAATTAATCAGGGGTGATCCGGAACTGGTGTGTTTGTGTGTGTGAGGTGCCTGATGGGAAATGTAGTGCAGTTCGGTGGCAGACTTGTAGATTCACCATATTCTCTAGTGGCATTAGTGCACTAAATACCATTTCAGTTACACTATTGTATCACAAAACTATAATTTGCATGTTATAAATAATTAACTTTATACACAACTAAATTGACAAAATCAATAAAAAAATAAAAAATAAAAAAAACTGTATTTTTTTCTCTTTTGTCTTAATTTATAAATATATAAAAGTTTTGGAATACACTGTAAAAAGCAACATGTAAAAAAAGTCACATGATCACTGCCATAATGACGCCCTTACTGTCTGGAAACTTGGTCCTAGGGGAATTTAGGATTAAATGGGGTCAGTGCCCCCCCTTCACCTGGCTGGCACGTGTACGGGACGGCAGAGACAAAAAGCTCATGAGGGAAAAGACAGAAAGAGCAAGAAGGGGCGTGAGGGGGTTGACCTTGTACATAGAGGGGTGTTAGGCCGACCAGCCAACCATCTGTCTGAGCTGCCGTGGGCCTGACCCATCATGATTGTCTGACCGAGAGGTCAAAGGGATGAGATGACGTGATCCGAAAGAAGAGTCGAAGAAAAAAAAAAAAGGTTGATTATACTGTCATGGAATTAGGTAGTCTTTTCTCTCAAAGGTGAATCCATTACCAGAGACGCAGCATACCCATTTTTTCCCCAATAATGCAGCAGAGAAGCAATTTGTGGAAGTTTTGCTAACCTTTACCCATTTTGAATGTCAGCACTGAGCACAAAACTGCACACATTAAAACAGGTGATTTTTGTCTTTTCCCAAGATAAGGGAATAATGCATGACCATTTCAAGCTGACTGCAAATGGATGTTAAGTACAACACTTTCTCTCTCCAAGCACTTTGCTCTTGAAGTGCACTGTTATTATCTGCAATCTAGGAAGCTTTATTTATTTAACTATTTAATTAAGTAACATGTTTTAAGAATGTGCAATGAGTTGAACGAATACAAATCAATGTCGTTTGATTGAGATGCATTGTCTAATATTCATCATAGTATTATTAAACATACTGAAATATTTTTTATAATATAAAATATTATAAATAATTAATACTACATGCTTTTGATTGTAAAAAATGTTTTATTAACAAAATTATATATTTTAATACTTTTGTAATATTAAAATAATAGTAGACACTGGCTTAATATAATAATAAAATATAAAATACTGCAGTAAAATACTCTTGCCATTATTTGCTCATCATGAATATAGTTGGTGGAGATTTTAACACATAAGCATGTGAATTGTTGTTTTTAATTACTTAGGTTTCTCAAGTTTTCTTGTATTGGTGAGTGGTTCTGCTGGTTGGAGTCTTACCTCACCGGCAGATCTTTCAGCGTAGCCTGGAGGGGAGATGTACCTTCGCACATTAGGTCACAGGGGTACTTCAGGGATCAGTTCTTGGTCCCCTTTGATTTTCAATTTACACCACATTGCTAGCACCTATCATCCAGTCTCGTGGCTTCTCTTATCACTATAATGCAGAAGCAACACAGCTCGATCTTTCATTTCAGCCAGATGATCCAATGATAGCTATATGGATCTCACACTTTGTGGACATCTCGGCATGAATGAAAGATCATCACCTCCAGCTTTAATCTGGAAACAGAACTTCTCTTCTTTCTTGCAACTCCAGATATTTAATGTAATTTATCATATTTTTCATCATATCTAATATTAACCTATATAACTCAGAAAAGAATCTTGGGGTGATGTTAGATGACCAGCTGACTAGCAGTGTCCTTCAAACAGCACACTGCTAACTCAGCTCAATCAAGCTGGTTTTCACTTTACAACATCAGAAAGATCAGACCAATTCTGAGTAACTGTGCAGCACAATTTCTAGTCTAAACTCTTGTGATTTCAAGGCTGAACTCTTAAACCCTTGATCTAGAACACTGCATCTTGTCTGGTCTTCAACACAGAGAGGCTTGAAGGGTGCTTTCACACTCGGTTCAATTGCCTGGACCCAATCCAAGTTCAATTGTGTCTCCTTACCACCTTCTCGGCTGGTTTGTGTTCACACCATCTTTTTTCCTTCTGAACCCGTTTGTGTCATCAAGTTGCTGTTTTGTGGACGGCTGTTGCTAGTTGATGGCCTTGAAAACAGCACCAAAATGGAAACATCCACATATTACAGTAATTCTGCTTTTACTAAATCTTTTGGTCTTGCTACCAAAACCAAAATACAGAGAGCCACTTGCGTCTTTCTGTCGCAAAAATATTATAAATGTTCAGAACATCATGCGAAGTCTGGAGAAGTCATCTTTGGTGGAGACAAGCAGACATTAATTACTGTTTGCACTGGGTCAGTCCCGCTTGTCACCAAGGTAGGTGATGCTCAGACATACACACACACACACACACACACACACACACACACACACACACACACACACACACACACACACACACACACACACATTAACATTATGAAAACTAAAGTTTGTTGTACAGTTGGTGGTTCAATTCCATTGTTTGGTACGATTGCATACATATTAGAAGTGAACTGTAACAGAGTTCGCACAAACCATACACCAGACCACCTCTTTTAGGCGGACTCGAGTATGGTTCATGTGTGCGCATCCTTGTTCAGAAGACATGTTCATACTAGCTAAACGTACCATATTTTGATGTCAGGCAAACCTGAGTGTGGAACAAAAGTGCTAGTGTGAAAGCACCTTAAATTATTTTCCAAAACAGTTCCATTCACTGTTTCTTGCTGGTGGAATGATCTTCTCAATCCCAAATGGACTGCAGAATCACTGGTATCATTCTGAACTGTTAAGCCCTTTCTTCCATGAGCACTTGAGTACTTCATAAAAGAAAACCACCTGCTTTCTCTCCTTACTCTAGCTCTTACATCTCTAAGCAATTTCAGTACCTTTGTAAAAGTAGCCTTTCTTGCGTGTATTGCCTCCTCATATTGAATCGCTGGATCCCTTCCTCATTTGTAAGTCGCTTTGGACAAAAGTGTCTGCTACATGAGCAAATGTAAATGCATTTGCTGACTAACCATGTCATTATTGGTTGGTTTAAAAGCAATAAAACAATAAAAAAAAGTATAAGCATTTTGCCAATAGCTCTTTATTTCAATATAGATTTCTGAACTAAACCATTCTTTTCACTTATTTTCATTTCTTTATCTTCACAAATCCATAGCAGTCAGTTCTGTAAATACCAAATTAAACCAAATTTTCCATCAGTTTTGAAGCAAATGTTAACTATCCTGCATTTCCATCATCCCCTGAAACCTCTGCTGCAAAAAAGTGTAATCTTCCAGTTCACATGAGTTATGTTGCGTTAATCCAAATAGTGCACATTCTGAATGAAATACACAGGGGAGCTTAACAAATTCAGGATCTTTTACAAGAGCGAGGATTTTATGGCAGTGTGCAATCCAGACTGTGTTCCAGACGGCTGCTAATTTGTAAGGACGTGCTCTTTGTGAGTCTGTCCACACTTCTGCTCCATCTTAAGCCATATTTCATTCTTTGTCTGTCTGCTCTTTGTCAGGCGGAGTCATTTAACTCTCGGATGAGCGAGGCTTGTCACTTATGTGGGACTGACACTGATGTAGAGCTAACCTTTAACCCCAAACGCTTGTGTCTCATTATCACCTGCTCCTCATCTGGGATCAGAAACATTCCGGTCTGTTGTCACACGCTGTCCCATCACAGACTCCTGAGCTGGTGGAAAGAGCACAGCTGTGCTGGCACTATGGGATCAAAATCCCACCAAAAATAATACGCGCAAATCAAGAAATGTACAATATGTGTAAAAATAAAAACGACATTTGTAGAAATGTTCCTTGAATTCAGGTTTCAGTTTTGTGCTATATAACTCTAAACGCATTTTCATGTTTAATTCATGCTTATTATCTTCGGGTACATGATCTTGTTGTTTTTAATTCTGTATTTAGTTTAAATTTACGCTTATAATTTTTGATCTGCGACCGTGATACAGTTGGCATGATTTTGATCCCATAAGGCACTTTTAAATGATTTCTGTAAAAAGATATCATGCAAATATATTCTTATGCAAAAATTGTATAGTTTGCATTCACCTAATGGTAATTACACTTCTGTTATGCTGTGTGCTAACCAGTGATGGAAACAGCGGCACTATAGATGAATTACCATGTTAGTAAACATTCAGAATGCGCGCATGTCGAGGTTGCAGAAAAAAAATAAAAATAGCACTAGCGCTAGCATTTACAGCGAGGGAATGACATCTGCTGTGGTACAGAGTTTGTTGTCTTAGTAATAAGTTATATTGATTACATATTATGGTGACGCGGGGGCGCAGTAGGTAGTGCTGTCGCCTAACAGCAAGAAGGTCGCTGATTCGAACCTAGGCTGGGTATGTTGGCATTTCTGTGTGGAGTTTGCTTGTTCTCCCTTTGTTCGCATGGGTTTCCCCCATGTGCTCTGGTTTCCCCCACAGTCCAAAGACTTGTGATACAGGTGAATTGGGTAGGCTAAACTGTTTGTAGTGTATGAGTGTAAATGGCACCTGTACGGCAGTGTGGTGTATGGTAAAAGTTAAGTTTTCTATTTTTCTAATTTGGCATCCTACCGCACAACACAACATGTTTGCTATTGCAACTGGGAACCTGTGTGACGTCATGTTCCTCTATAAATAAATGGCGTTACTAACGGCGATACTTTATTCTGTAACGAGTAATTAAATGATTACTGTTTCCCCTGCTACAATGCCATTGCTTTTACTGACAATAAAATGTACAAAACTGTAAATGACTACACTGATGCGGTTTTCATGCAAGCTAGGGTTGGGCGATGTCGACCAATTTGTCATCGTGCGATGTCTAATGTGAAACATTGCAATGGACATCGTTGTCATAGTGAATTCATTATTTTTTAATAATTAATTAATTCATAAAACATTAATTATTTTTATCCTACCGTTTCAACTACCTGACCTGCATTGTCTTTGTTTTACCCATAACCAAATCATAAATAAATAAACATAAGTTACACACAAATTACCACTTGTCAATAACTTTTTCGTGAGACTCTGGCATGAATAGACAGAGTAATCTGTGTCAATAATAATGGTTTCAACAAACTTGGTTGGTAAAAAAAAATGTGCTCAACCAACAGTATTTGAGGTTTTTAAAAATTGAGTTGTTTTCTAAAATTACTAAGTACAAGCATAAAAGTGAATGACTGAAGCAGTGTACTGCTCTGACGTTTTATCCTGCTTAAAACATATGCTGGATAAGTTAGCTGTTCATTCTGCTGTGGCAACCCCAAATTAATAAAGTGAGTAAGCCGAAAAGAAAACTAATGAATGAATAAATGAATGAAAAAAAAGGTGTCCAAAACAGATGCTAAGATACTGCAAGATTGTATGTCGATCTTTTAGCTGTCTTCGTTCTAAAAGCATTTTTGAATAATTTTTTTTAAAGGCGATGTACGAAAACACCCCTCACTAAAGTCACAACGTCTAACATTTAATTTAGAAGCAAAAGCATTTTTGTTAGAAATTCCAGTAAATTCACTTCTTTATACACATATGTTTTACTTTAAATCCATAGTTCACACATACATTTTGAGATTTTTTTTTTTCTTCTGTTGTACACAAAACGTCTCGGGTTACGTTAGTAACCATAGTTCCCCGAGAGGGAACAAGACACTGCGTCTAACCACAACGCTAGGGGATCACCTCTAGCGTTCTGGTTAAATGCAGTGTTGAAGTTCCTCAGATGGGGAACATTATATTTTAGTAAAAGGCACCAATTTACCTCCATAGTCTTTTTTTTTTCTACTATGGAAGTTGAAGCAACCAGCATTCTTTAAAATCTCCTTTTCAGTGTTCTACAGAGGAAAGCAGCTCCTAAAGGTTTAAAATGACATGAGGAGAGCATAAATGATCATGAAATTTTCATTTTTTAGGTGAACTATCTCTTGTACATAAACAGTAGTATTTTATGTAAATAACTGCTAAACTAACCCAAAATTGTCTTGGCATCTAGCTGCTAAATCAATACATATAAATGTAATTTCAGTTAACACAACAAAAATAGCATTTAGTCCAGGCATAACTGTAAAAAATGCTAGGTTCAACAAAATTCCTTCAAGTTGTCCCAACACAACTTGTTAATTGTTTTTTACAAATTTAAGTGGTTTGACCAAAAACAACAAAGCTGTCCCAGAAAAAAAATCCTCAAGAATTGTGTTGATTCAGCTCATTTTAAACAAGCAGTTTAAAGAAGCAGCAAAAACATTTTATATTCACCCATCAAAAAAAAAAAAAAAAAAAAAGATTGAAGAATACTAATTCATTTTAATTATATGGTAATATATAAAACTAATATGATTTCTACCCTTAAAAAAAGATATGAATTTAATATTTGATGTAGTGTTGTAAGACTGCTCTGGTTTAGAAGGAATGACCCAGTGGCTCTTTTTACAGCATGTGTTAAAGTCTCTGCTCTGACTGATTAGCGCAGTTACACGAGACCCGCTCTTGTAAAACGAGTCTCTTTCGGGGAAAAAATGGGGCACCATGTTCTCTGATGTGGCTCAGAGATCCATAAAGCACCATGTTGTTGAGCATTTGGTGGCAGTATGCAGAACACAGTCATGGCCTTGCCTAATGAGACTACTTTATATTCACAAAGAGAAAGGCCGGGACGGGAGTTTTAAGCCTGATTAACTTACCAAAATCTGCTTATGTGTTGTTTCTTCTTTTTTTCATGCCAGACTTCAAAGGCGCCACTTTTTCTTAAATTTCCTGGACACTGGTATTAAGTGGACTGGTTTACAACTTGTGTCTTGATCTTCAAAGAGCGCTTGAACACTAAAGTGAATCTGCCGCTGTCATAAGTTCACAGGACATCGACAAGATTAACACAATTTGTCAGTAGAGAGGCTAAGAAAGAATGACCAGGAGTAGCAGGAGGGTAATGAAACTCTTTATGTGTGGGAGTTTAGAGCTTTGTGTTGTAAAATGACCTGTTTTTTTTTTTTTGTTTGTTTTTTTAGCTGCCGGCTGTCTTTCAGTGTAGTGTAATTTGGAGTCTAGTGGTGTATGACCGAACATGTGTTGCGTTCAATTGGCCAGAATCGTTCTGGTAAAGTGGCCAGGTCTTTTCTTGCTGTATATCAATTTGATGTTGCTATTAAAGAGGTGACAAAGATGAGGACAGGAGTTATTTGGAGGATGAGCAGATAGCATGTCACCATCATTACACTGTTATCACAAAATTATATACTGTAGACTTGGAGGCTTGTGGTTTGTTGTATAGATAGCTTAAAAATAGTATAATAATACCAAAATTTCACATGTAATTTCATGTATATCGTCACTAAGATTATTTTATTTTATTTTATTGCTTTTTATTTTGTAGTTGAGTCTTTGTATTTTTTGATCAATTAAATAATAATTATATTATATTATATTATATTATATTATATTATATTATATTATATTATATTATATTATATTATATTATATTATTCATTCATTAATTTTCTTGTTGGCTTAGTCCCTTTATTAATCTGGGGTCACCACAGCGGAATGAACCGCTAACTTATCCAGCAAGTTTTTACGCAGCGTATGCCCTTCCAGCCGCATCCCATCTCTGGGAAACATCCACACACACATTCACACACACACACTCATACACTACGGACAATTTAGCCTACCCAATTCACCTGTACCACATGTTTTTGGACTGTGGGGGAAACCGGAGAACCCGGAGGAAACCCACGCGAAAGCAGGGAGAACATGCAAAACGCCAACTGAGCCGAGGATTGAACCAGCGACCCATCGACCTTCTTGCTGTAAGGCGAACAGGCTAGCCACTGCGCCACTGTGTCGCCCTTATATTATATTATATTATATTATATTATATTAAATTTTATATTATATTATATTACTTATAAATTTTCTTTTCGGCTTAGTCCCTTTATTAATTTGGGGTTATATTTTCTTATATTATATTATATTATATTATATTATATTATATTATATTATATTATTTTGTTAAATCGCATCGTATCGTATCATTTATCATATCATTTAAAAAAAAATATATATACATATATATATATATATATATATATATATATACTGGGCTTTGTATTGATTGCATCCATTAAAAATGAACTCTCACAGGACTCTCCGATATGAAAAGAGATTACTTCCAGAGTCATGGAGATGAACTTCCCATTTTGGAGTTGTGAGAAAAGCACAAGGAATGAATCCAGCAGTATAATGAATGAAGTGACACCCAACTAAAAATGTCTGGATCACAGTGACCTTTTCTCCAGTGTGAATGAGGTGGAACGGGTCCACCTGTGACCAACATCAAGTGATCAGATTCAGCTCTCAATGTGTCTTTTGCCCCCTTTGTTTGGTTTGTCAATGACCTTGTGTTCTTCTTTCAGAGATTTTTGTGGATTGGCTTATTTATTTTTTGTTAATACATGTCTTTTGTTGATGTCTTTAGCAATCACCATACATAATAAAAACACAAATTTAAATTGTTCCAACAACAAGCACTGATTTAAATTTGCAGCACAGTCTTGCTATTGGTAAAGGGTATATTTACTTCAAAAATCTAATTATTTACTTGTTTCTGATTAAGACAACCGTATGATTAAGATGTTTGCATGAGTTGCTGTTATAATATTATTTCCATCTTCACATCTTACATATTACAGTATGTATATCATCGACTAATGACAACATTTTGTTCCCACACAACACCATCCGATGTTCCCTGACTAACAATCTATTACTGTTTTTAAATATGTGCCATTGTGTCAGACACTGTACATAATTCACCCAGCAGATACTTTAATATAAAGTCCCATGACAAAGTCTCTAGTGCACTTTATGGCATTTAACTTTTTACTGAAATCTATGTGATTTTCTAGGTCTCACATATGTGGAGCGGGTAAAGTGTCTAAACACCAGTTAATTTTTCACAGTTTGTCCATATTGGTGTCCTTTTGTCCTCTGCTTAACGTCTTGACTTTGACAAATGAAGTTTTTAGCTTTTAGTTTTAGGCCCTTCATAGGTCGTGCATCTTGTGCAAAAAAGTGCCATCTGTTGCCATTGAGCTGTCTAACAATACATTCAGTTTTGTCTTCACTGGCTTTTAGTTTTGGTATAACTGGACATTCCCCCATTCTTGACAGACCCATTAAATATTAAATATTGGTTATGTTTGATATTTTGTTGCCTCTTGATTTCTGATGTAAAATCTGTATTAAAATGCAAAATATGCCTAATATCTAAAAATGTAAATTCAAGCTTGTTGTTTGCTTAATAAATAAGAGTAACATTTATTATTAAGCCTGTTTTCTAAAATGAGTTCTAAAATGTGTGTATTGTCTTGTTTTTTGTTTTTTTTTTAAAAATAGAACTAGGAAACAATTATACGTTTTTGGATGTTATAAATATAGATGTATTAAATGGTTTAAATAGGATATTAAATGTATTTTCAAAACTATTTCTTATGCTATTTATTTAATTATTATTATTATTTTTTTTATTTTCTATCCATCAAAGGAATTAAAATGGTTTCCACAAAGTTATTAATCAATCATGATTGCTTGATAAATTACAAAAATTCACAGTCAGTGAACAAATCATACAACCTTCTAAATAAATGAATGTATATTACACCAAAAACAAAGTCACGTATTACTATTGTGTGTTATTATTCCGCATATTAACTAGGGCTGGGCGATAAAATCAGAATTTATTGACCAAACACCATTGTCAATATCGATAATAAAAAAGTTTGATATGAAATTTCGGAATGAGGCGTTTTAGTTTTATTAAAATGTGACTGCTGAGTGGCCTTGGAAGCAATGCATAGCTGCCTTGGAAGCAATGCCAATAAGCTTAGGGTGTCAGTTTGCCATTTCCAATGGAGGCGAACATGGGAGCGAAGTACCAAGTTCCAGGTATACCTAGTTGAAAAACATCAGAACTTTTCCGAATGCCGCAAGCGCACCATGATTCATGTAAGTAAAACTAACCAATCTGTTTCACACTTTGTATGTAATATACACAATAATAACAGCAGACTAATTACCTCAGACAAACACAGCGCACCCAAACACTGCAGCACTTTTTATTTTTCTCCGATGAATTTGTCCGTTTGTCATCCTCTGAGAAAACGGTCGCAGAGTTACGAGAGACGCCATATAAATATTTGAAGGAAAGCGCTTGCTCGTGCTAGTCACTTCATGTCAAAATATCAACACATGCAAAAATGAGTGGCGTATAGCAGCAGTGAGGAGATTGTAAATAAAAAGGATGTAAGTATGTCGCCAGAGTGGCTGTTTGGTTTCTTTTCTTGTGCATCCCAGCCACCAGCACCCCATCTGAAATAGTTTAGCATAGTTAATGTAGTCATTCAAATTCACAATCTGTAATGTTGCAATATGTACTTGAATAGTGATGGTTGGCTCCTTTACTTGAAAGCTTAGATTTAATTATCATATTTGGTTTTGTTTACAGAGTTTGAGGTTTACTGTATTATTATTATTAACACCTTACAGATGTTGATGTAGTTGCACACACTTAGTAATATTTTACTGAGAACATTAACACTTATGTTTATTATATTGTAAAGGGATGAGATATTTAGTTTAAATACTTTTGTTTATGACTATTAAAACTACTTGCCTCAGTAATAAAGTGGTTAAATAAAAAAATCCTAATATACCTAAATATATTGTTAAAAAATTATATTGTTACAAAAAAAAAAAAAAAAATATATATATATATATATATATATATATATATATATATATATATATATATATATATATATATATATATATTTGATAATTATCATGAAACATGATATCATGATATATTTTATTTCTTAATATTACCTTTGAAAGCCTTTAAAATGCATAGTCAAATTTCGTCTATGCATATTTTGAAAAATGCATCTCTGGCAGAGATTATTAATAAAAAATCACATTAATAAGTGCACTAAATATGATGTATGTGCCAATTAATAGCAAGCAATCCAAGAAAGCCATTTGCAAAGATAGTGACTCACGATTAATATTGAAGCTTATACATAATATACAGACAAGAATCTTTTGCTTGTTCAACTTTTTATTTAAAATGAGTTGGAACAACACTTTTGGGGATGTCTTAATTGTGTTATGTTCAGTCCACTTAAATTCGTAAAAACAATTAAGTTAACTTAATTGATTTGAATTGGGACAACATAAGGGGATTGGGTGAAACCCAGAATTTTTTACAGTGTATAATCTATATAAAACTCCAACTGCCACATCACATCAGTAACAAGAGATACTAATATTAACTTTTCCTATGTAACTGTCATATATCCATTCTTATTAATATTGTCAACTTCCATTATTAAATGGCATCTGCCCAAAAATGGCATACTAGTTTCTTTCTCGAACATGCAGCTGGGTTGTGAATAGTTTCCATCATATATTCATAGCCTGATTCTCTGTCCCCAAACCTTTTGTCATAACTCTCAGTCACTTCGACATTTCAGGGAACTGTTGATTAATCTCAATTCCAGGTCCCAGGCTTCCCAAGTTTGATCAGATAACTGGTCCAGCGTTCTCCTAATGCTACAAAGTCATTTCACGCAAGGCTCTGAGCTAATCTACTATCACTGTATGGCAGATATGCTCATCTCCTTCACGTATATCTAAAGCAAGCCCCCGCAGACTGGTATCAGGCCTATCAAATGAGGTGCGGTGAAGCTAACGGCTGTGCGGCCTTGTATTAATGTTACATATCCAGAGACCCTGTTGATAGATATGGGAACATTGGTAAAATGTTCTCTTTATCACAGTTAATGGAGCCGACTGGGCATGTGGTGATGCTGTTTGATTTGACTGGTCTGGTTTCGTTTTGAGCGTTTGACGATTTTGACCACCTGCAAGGGAAGTCAGTGGGTTTACTATGTATATTTAATGCTGAACATTCATTATTTTTATATATGAACACAGATTTTTAGTAATCTGTGTTTGTAATCATAAAGACAAAGAAGAATGTCAGATGTCTGATATTCCTTAACTATTATTATTAATATTATTATTATTATTATTATTATTATTATTATTATTACTATTATTATTATTATTAAATATATTGATGCGTTCACCTTGTAAAAATGATTGATCTGACATGACTTAAAAGCACATTCTATTTAGTTGATTGTTGTAGTTTCTTAGTATCCACTCATTTGTTCCATTGCTTTTTGATTATGGTCACCAGTGCCTTGTTTAGTTTCTTATTAACTTGTGTTTGTTGTCATTTATTGTCTTGGTTTAAATGCAAGCTTGTTTGCTACCCTTCTGTACTTTTGTGGATAAATTCTTGTCATTTTTGATTAAGCTGCAGCTAAAAGGATCCATTTTTTTTCTCTTTCTTCATCCCCGCTTGCACCAAGTGCTCTTGAAATGGGTTTTAAAAGGAAAAGAAAAGCTCTTCATACATGCTCCTTCGTGATATTCATATAATTGGAATTTTATGAACTGATACTTAAGAATTTAAGACCAGGAACAGAAATATGAAATTTTGATGTTTAATTGGGCAGTGGCAGGTGTGTCAGTTTTTCTGAAGCTGACTAACTGACAAGCAGGGTGTATCCGGAGAAGTAAACACTGACTAACATATGGCTGGCAAAAATTGAAAATAAACAAGGCAATGAGTTGAGTTTCTAATGTGATTTTAGGAAAGTTTCTTTCTTACACACTTTTTTAAAATTATTATTATTTTTTTTTTAATTTCCAGCAAACATACTCATGCAGAGCCCATACTGGCTCTTTTGCGGACACTAAATCTAAACAGATACTTTGCAAGCTAGACCAGGTATACTCCAGATTAGCTGACAGCCCGCATTAATTGCATGTAGGCCTAGTTTGGGCATTTTAAATTTGTTAAAAATGTTACATTAACTTAATCGATTTGTGTTGGGACAACATGAATAACTTGTGTTCAACCCTTCATTGTTTACAAAAAACACCCTCAAGTATTTGATTAATTGCTAAACGCTGACCCATAAGTGTTGGCCCTGCATGCACTGTAAGAAAAAATGTTGACTCAACATTTAAAGACAACCAGCTTCAGGACAGGACAATTAAGGCTTTTGTACTGTAATATACAACACCAACCCAGACATTGTATCACTTTTAACTATTAAAAATGTTTTCACCAAGTATCACCTCGGAAAAAATTGCCTCTCCAAATACCACTATAACAACTAGCATTGAAATACAGTAGCGTAGTTGGGCTAATTAAGCAGCTACAGCTCTGCACAGCTCAAAATTGAGACAAATTAATTAGTATTATTAAGAATTACTGTGCTTGCAGGTAAAAAATAAATTAATGAATTAATTAATGTTTAAATTAGAATATGCTTTTAAAAGTTTGTCAAAAATGGCACTGTTCTCAAAAATTAAAAAGAAATTGTGTACAAGTTGTAGTATTAATGTATAGTAGCCAGTAGGCCTTTGTGTGTCAGGAATGTCAGGAGTGTTTTAAATCAATCCAGTGCTTAACCTATTCTTACATGTGGCATTTCTGTGATTTGGTGTGAATGTGATCACATCTTTAGTGGACCGTAAAACTCGCCATGTACCGACCATTGTTTTCAAGCGGACTTTGGTAAAGGTTACAGACTGGTGTGATCGTGGCTTCAGGGAACAGTCAATACAGATCACATCAGTGTTATCATACGCGTCAAAGGCTTAAAAGTGTGTTCATTTTAGTCTTTTATCATTCAACAATTCCTTCGTGTACCACCAGAAAAAAGCCTGAGTATCACTAGTGGTTCGTGTACCACAGTTTGAGAACCACTGATATGATACAAAATAATAAAAACATCAGTCACAAAATACAGAAAGCTGCTAATTTATGGATATATTTTTTTACAGTGTGTTGAATTTGTCTTGTTATTCATCTTCTCCAGAAAACTTTTTGCGAGTAAAAATTGTGCATGTCTGGCATATGAATAGAAAGTATCACACTTTTTATTATTATTATATTTTTTAAGAGAATATCTTACGTAAAAATGACTGATAGTAAAGTAAGTAATGTGCCATAATCACAAACCCCTACTAATCGAGCTTCTTTGAGTGCTTTTTATGAAAAAAATACACTGTACATGCCACAGTAAGAAATGAGGCGGTTTGAGATAAAGGGCAGGCTGGTGCTCCAGATGTGCATGTGTCTCACATGAGAGCGACCTATAATTAAACTCTACACACTCAGTAACCTTAAGATTCTGTGCTGCCAGCATTTCCCCCCTCTGGTTTTCCACACTTCCTTTTGAGCGGGCCGCTTGTTTGTTGGCACGGCTCCCCGGGTACCTGCTGAGCTGTGTCGCACAGCTCCAGCACAAACGGGTGGCGTCATGTCTGTGTTTTGTCCGCACCCCACTGGGAGATCACACTCGAGAAGACGAAAAAAAAAAAAAAAAAAAAGACCCTTTCCACTTCTCACCCCTAACATCTTCCAGGCACAGCCGGAGGAGACATCCTATGAACTTTTACCTTTTTCTGATACGCACATATTTTTGCTGTTAAAAAAAGAAGCAAAAAAGCTTCTGTTTGGAAAAAGAAAAGTCCAAGGCAATGATTTAACTTGTAACTGTTTAATCTTTATGCAGCTGTGGTGAACCTACAAAGATCAGTGGAGTTTATTTCCTTCATTTTGCTTTTTCGGAGCCGTGGGCCACATGCATACCGACAGCGACAGATACCGTGCCAAGCCAGATAAGCTTGTAAAACCATAAGGAGCCTTGTGCACATTTTTAGCTAAATGGAGGCAAATGTTGTCAGAATGTGTCAGATAGTTCCCCTCAGGAGCCAAAACTCTGGCAGAGCAACAAAAAACTAAACAAAATGGTAGAGTCAGATGGAAACAGCTTACTGATAGAGAGAACGCTAGCACATTTAGCCAAAATCGTTGCACTTGTGTGACTCAGCAATGCACTGCTGAGGGTTATAAAAGTTTATTTTATAAAGCTTTCGGTAAAAGTTGAAAAGGAAAAGGTTTGAGAATCATTATTAAATTGATAGTTCACTGAATACATATACATATAGTGGAGATAAAAATTAGAGAAAAGATTACGGTATCACTGTATGTTGATGGTCTATTTGAGTATTAGTAGACTGTCTGCTTAATATCTGTAGATACAGCTGCTAAACAGACATTTAACTGCCTATAAGAAATTTTGCAAGTACATGTCGACTTACAATAACCCTAACCCCAACCCCAACCCCAACCTAACAGTCTACAAATCTAATAAGAATTAGTTGCAATGTAATTCAAATTCAAGAAACTGACCTTCACAATAAAGTTTGAACCGAAATACAGTACTGATTCCTAAGTTTTGAGGTCTTTATTTAAAGTTGTCTCAGATTAATTACCTGAAAATCCATTTTTTAACCTCATAAAAGTAGTCGTTTACCTTAAAATTCCCAAGTTTGGTCTGAAGCCTCACTTTATCTTTTAATTCTCCTTTGCATTGTTGCTTATTTAGACTTGATGATTCATTGCGAGATACAGTAAATAACACCAGTTCTAGGATTGGCAGCTTTTCATAACAAAACTAACTGGACGATGATTTTTTTTTTCCTTAACATCACCATATATTAGTAATTACAAAGATTCTGTTTTTTTTTTATTCATTCATTCATTCATTCATTTATTCATTCATTCATTCATTCATTTTCCTTCGGCTTAGTACATTTATTTATGAGGGTTCGCCACAGCGGAATGAAACTGCCAACTTAGAGATTTCATAAA
The DNA here is from genome assembly GCF_052040795.2 of Danio rerio. Taxonomy (NCBI): domain Eukaryota; kingdom Metazoa; phylum Chordata; class Actinopteri; order Cypriniformes; family Danionidae; genus Danio; species Danio rerio. Next base: position 50,897,017 of record NC_141037.1, read on the forward strand.
TAAAATTATTTTACTGTAATATTGCATTCAAAAAATGGCGTTTGCTGCTTGTTTAAACTACTTATTTACAATAAGTAAAATAACACAATTCTTAATATTTTTGGGATGACTTAATTGTTTTATGTTCAATCCACTTAAATTTGTAAACATGATTATTTTAACTTATGGGATTTGTGTTGAGAAAACATGGAACAACATGAATTGTGTTGAACCCTCTATTTATTATTATTATTATTATTATTATTATTATTATTATTATTATTATTATTATTATTTTACAGTGACCGAACAACAGACAGGTGACAGTAAAAATATAATGGATGTGGGAAAAAACAGAACAAATCTGGTGGAAGTGAACACCAAACTCTAAAGATATTTAATCATTTTAAAGTAAATATTCAATATATCTTTTATCAAACTGTCATCAATTGACTTTTTTATGTAGATTACATATAATTTAAAAATTATTATTTAGCCCCTGCACCTCACAAAGTGTGCTTACCCTGGTTCACCATATAGGGCAGTGGTCAACAAACTTGTTCCTGGAGGGCTGGTGTCCTGCAGATTTTAGTTCCAACCCTAATCAAACACACCTGAACAAGCTAATCAAGGTCTTACTAGGGCTGTTTCTCAATTCCAAGAACGCAGAGAACGGACTTGTGTTCTTGTGGAGAGCGGTCTTGCCAGGTGTCCTCGAAAGAACGAACTCAGGAGACCGCGAGGGCAGAGAATGCGTCCTTCGAGAAATGGGATGCTGCATTCTTCCTGATGGTCATGTGACCTTCACGCGTTTTAAATGGAAATTATTTAAACATTACAGCACTCATGCAACGATTTATTGTTTCCCCCCTCTTCAAAATATATACTTTGCATAAAAACATTATTAATATACTCTGCACAATATAAATAAAACAAATTTTAATACGGATTTCAGCAAACAAACAGCATTAATGTGTTTATTCCTTTATTAAGATTTTCATGTTAATGTTTACTTTCACCGTTTCATTTAGGGAAACTCCTGAGGTAAATAAGTGATATCTCTGAACTTTAATAATAAATCTAAATAAAATGCAGCGCTTCCCACCTCCAGTCGCAATGACTTCTGGGACTTCCAGAGCGAGTTTGGTGCTAAAGTCTGCATCAGTGCGTCCTCGATATCAAGAACACATCCGGGAAGTTTCACGCATCCATCATACTTGCGGTCTTGAGTATTGGAATTGAACTTAGGCAGCTGATGATGACGTTGCATGAAAACACGAGTACGCAAGACCGCTGAAGAACGCATATTGAGAAACAGCCTAGGTATACTTGAATCATCCAGGCAGGTGTGTTGAGGAAGTTGGAGCTAAACCCTTCAGGGACACCGGACGTCCAGGACAGAGATTGGTGACCCTTAATATTGAGCAAGATCATCTGTATATTTGGTAGAATTTGATAGAGTAAAATATTTATATAATACAGCCATATCAAAAAAAAAAAAAAAAAGTTGCAATATGTCAAACCTTTAATCCATTTAATAATAATAATAAAAAACAACCCATTTAAAAGTAGCCCTCTTCTACAGGAAAATCATGGACTTGGCAACCCTGATCAGCTTTCACATCAAATTTAAGATGTACAGTATGTGTGTAGGTAGTATTTTTTTGACAGAACTCATGCAACTGTAGGTAATATACTCCTTTACAGACCATCTTTTCAGATAACCACACTGAAAACTTTTTTTTTTTTTTCAGAATTCCCTTTAGCAGTATTACTATGAGCCTGAATCCCTAGAATATTCACTGTGTCAGCATTACTGCGATTTTTCAAACTAAAGTATATTCAAGCTAACAGATGGTGTTTGGACATATTCTGGGCTTGTCATTGACCACAGGGGATCACGGATGACTTGGTGCAAAGATTCTCTCGTCGCACCACAACACCTTTCAGGGGTTTTGAGGGAATATTAAAACGGGAAATTACTAGCTGTTTATTTTTCCCCCCTTGACTGAGATGCACATAGTCCACACAAAAAATGGATGTTATGATATGATATAAAATGAAATTTTACCAAATTAAAAGCTTTTTTTCTCACAATATCTTCTAACTGAAGTGAGTGCTTATGAAATTATGCTTGTGTTAATACTAGTTTATTTATTTATCTGTTTGTTCGTTCGTTCGTTCGTTCATTTGTTTGTTGTTCATTCATTCATTCATTCATTCATTCATTCATTCATTTCTACTTAGTTTATGGATATGAGATGTAAAGTCAGTAGAACCCATTTGTAATTATCTTGTAAGTGCAAATTATTTCTAAATGATTTTTGGGTTAGTTTGTTCCTTACACTAAACTATTTTTTTTCTTTTTCATTTTTTTTTTTGACAATATACAATAATAAAGCAATTTAACCCTTTGAAAATTGACATTCAGTATAACATCAGTAAATAGGTAAAAAATGTATTTCTACATTTCTAGGCATAAGAGTTTAAATAACATTTATAATAGCTGATTTATTTTATCTTTGCCATGATGACAATAAATAATATTTTCTGGATATATTTGGACATATTCTGGGCTTGTCATTGAACACAGGGAATCATTGATGTCTTGGTACAAAGATTGTCTCATCAACACCTTTCGGGGGTTTTGAAGGAATATTAAAACGGGAAATTACTAAAGTGGGTGCTTGTAAAATTATGGTTGTGTTAATACTAGTTTTATTTGTTTGTTTGTTTGTTTGTTCGTTCATTCGATTATTTATTTATTTATTTATTTATTTATTTATTTATTTATTTATTTATTTATTTATTTATTTATTTATTTCTACTTGGCTATATTGATATAAAGACGTACAGTCAGTATAAACCATTTGTAATTATTGACCTGGCAAGCACAAATTATTTGAAAGTGATTTTTGGTTTAGTTAGTTTCTTACACAAAACTATTGTTTTATTTTGTCAAGCCTCATGTGTAGAGGTGTTGAGAATTAGCAAATTTGCTAAAACACTTAAAAAATAAATGTAAGTAAGTAAACAAACAAACAAGTAAATAAATAAGTAAATATTTAAACAAACAAATAAATAAATAAATAAATAAACAACAAACAAACAAACAAAATAAATGTGTAATGTGTATTTATATAGCGCATTTATTGTGTATGGCCATACACCCAAAGCACTTCACTATCATGAGGGGGGGTTTCTCCACACCACCACCAGTGTGCAGCATCCACTTGGATGATGCGACGGCAGCCACAGGACAACGACACTAGTGCGCTCACCACACACCAGCGAGTGTGAGTGGAGTGGAGAGACAGTGATAGAGCCAATTTGGTGGAAGGGGATGATTGGGAGGCCATGATCGTAAGGGCCGATAGAGGGACTTTGGCCAGGACTCCGGGGTTACACCCCTGCTCTTTCACGAGAAGTGCCATGGGATTTTTTATGACCACAGAGAGTCAGGACCTCGGTTTAACGTCTCATCAGAAAGACAGTGTAGTGTCCCCTTCACTTTTACTGGGGCATTAGGACTCACACAGACCACAGGTTGAGTGCCCCCTGCTGGCCTCAGTAACACCACTTTCAACAGCAACCTAGTGTTCCCTAGTGGTTTCCCATCCAGTTACTGACCAGGCTCAGCCCTGCTTAGCTTCAGTGAGTAACCGGTCTTGGGCTGCAGGGTGATATGGCTGTGGCCATATCACCCCGCATATGTGTTTTTAAATAAATAAAGATCATTAACTAGGCAGGTTAGGGTAATAAGGAATGGTTATTCAATGGTTTGTTCTGTAGCCAATCGAAGAACAAAGAAAGGGGGGCTAATATTGTCCTAAAAAAAAATTGGTGTAAACAAAATCAAAACTGCTTTATTCTGGCCAAAATAAAACAAACAAGTCTTTCTCCACATGTCCTTAATCTGTTTAATATTGCTTGAGAAATATTTGAAAAAAAAAAAAAAACATTGCACAAGAGGGCTAATAGTTTTACCCTCAACTGTATATATAAATGTATAAAATTTGCAGTACATAAACTGTGGTCACAGGGATCAAGAAATACATATTAAAGATTCTCAATGGAGGACGTGAAATCGCTGATCCCGCTGTTAATTCTGAACATTTTGTTCAGTCAGAACCTGTAAGTCACCTCTGTCTTTCCTTTTGTGTTGACCTTCCCCTGAGAACATGTATTTGTCTTTGTCTTCTTATTACCATTATCTCTCCTTCTCTTTCTTCTTGCTGTGTCCTCTCTCGCATCCCTCACTCTTATCCCCCCTCCTCGATTTCTCTCTTTTTTCATTTTCACCCTGTCTAAGAACGATGGCCGGAGGCTTCTTTGAACCCCAGGGGGGTTATGAGGACAGCACTAGACAATTATCTGCAGCGTGAAGGCAGATGCTTTTTTTGACTCATGGCACATTGAATGTTGAGCTGGACTGGTGCAAATAAGTGGTACTTCTCCACACCATTATATAAAGCACTTAACGATGCCAATCACATATTTTACAGATGAATTAGCTGTGATCAGTTTTAGAAATAACTGGTCCCATATACTCCTGCTATTGAGATGTGTTTTCATTTATTCACTCATTCCAAGTGGACAATGCTAAATACAAGTGTAAACAGGGCCTAAAATGTTTTATCCACTCTCAGCCAGTTCAAGAGGTGCTCAAAAACACATTTGACCAGGTTTTTTTCAGACTGTAAATGTTCTTATGGTTGAATGCTTTCAAACAGCCACAATTTAAAAAATCCAGGGGTGTCCAAAATCGGGCAGGTGTCCTGCATATTTTTGTTCTAACCACAATTCAACATACCTGAACCAGCTAATCAAGCTCTTTTTAGGTATACTAGAAACTTCGAGGTAGGTTTGTTGAAGGAAGTTGGAACAACACTATTCAGGACACCAGGCCTCCAGGACTGAGTTTGCACACCCCTGACCTAATCTCAATCTACTGATCTAACATGACTCTTATAGAACATGCAATGAGAAAGCATACCAATTCAAGGTATTTATGTAGTAATTTGCCTAATTGTACCTACAAACAAAAATCCTACCATCCACATACTATTCCTCCACTTACTCTGACCATAAGTAGGGTTGGGTAGTGTTTAGGGTTATTTGGATACCAGTGCTAAATCGATACTTTTAAAAAACAGTGCCTTTTTAGGAAACCGATTGTAACAAACCATTTGAGTTCAACCTAAATGGATTAAGTTCACAGCACTCATACAAATTCGATTCATCACTGCGTACAAAACTCTTTTTTTTTTTTAAATGAGTAGAATTAACTTTCAGTAAGTTTTGAGTTAACTGCACTCATTTCATCTGATTAAGTTGACTGTTGAGTTTTACAATATATATTCTGAACATCAATGACAAAAAAATGTTATACGTTTGCAAAGTGCCTACAACCATTTTTTTCCAAAATTCAGACTAAATCACAACAGCTATACAATAATCACATTCACCTTTTTTTTTTTTTTTTAGGTGTACAGTTCAGTTGGTGTTGTCACAGGAATAAACAGTGACAGTGACACTGCAGAGGACTCTCATTGACACACAGCCTCAGGCTACACTCACCTGACTCTCGATGTTGCCCTTAAGCACTGCACACATACAGTATATGTATCTGTTTGGATGAGTCTGCTATTCTACAGTTTGTCTGTCTATAGTCTACAGACAAAGACAGGATGGATTTATTGATAAAAGTATTGGATAAGGTTATTATCTTCTTGTGTCTACGTGTAAGTGTGAGCATTTGTAAGTATGTGCGATGCTATTGATTTACAAGCAGCGGCAATGAGCTTCTTTGTCTGGACCATGATTATATGTGTGTGGTGGTGGGGGATGCAGAGGGGATTAACAGCCAAGTCAGCAAACCTGTCAATCTGCCCACCCCTCATTTCAAGAGATTAAACCGCAGTGGGTGGCTGATATACGGCTCACTGATATGGATACACATGCCTGTTGCTTTTGTTTTCTGTTATATCTGATCTATCGAGCAACATGCTGATGCTTCAAGCTGTATCACCTTTCATGCTGTTTGCTGATCATCTGATTTAATGGCATCATGTGGCCCATATATATAATTTAAAAACTCTAGGATTTAAATCTCATTTATTAATTTACATTGTGACTATTTACCTCATATAATCTGATCCACTGGAACATGTTGGTACACAAAGTCAACATGTTTTGAACGAACCGAGTGAAAAAGTTTTTGTAATCAAGGCTTTAGAGGTGAAACCACATTTGATGTAGCTCTGCATAATTTCACATGTATTATCCAATCATTTAAATAATTATTTTCATTATTTGGAAATACTAATAAAAATGACTATGGGCTCTATTTTAATGATCTAGGCGCAAAGTCCAAACGCATGGCACAAAAGCATTAAGGGCGTGTCAGAATCCACTTTTGCTATTTTAAGGATGGAAAAAATCTGCTCTGCGCTGCGGCGCATGGTCTAACGCGGTTGTGCTCATTCTCTTAATGAGTTATAGGTGTGTTTTGAAAATAAACCAATCAGAGTCTCCCATTCTCTTTAAGAGTCAGTTGCATCACGCCATGGCACATTTGATATTTACAAGGCGGACTTTGTAAGTAAAACTGAATGCTTTACTGGCGAGAAAACAAACAGACCATCTACAGCGCGAGAATGTGAAAATAAGGCTCCTTATTCTTTACTTTCACTTTTACTTTTTTTTCATAAATATGGAAACGTGTTGTACGCACAGACATCCCTTAGCCTACATAATTAATTTTGTTTGTTAAGCGCAAAGATTTGTTTCAAAACTATTTCTAAATTCAGTTCTAATTTCCAGGAAACTATTAAATAAGCAATAAGAACGAAGTGTGGTCAAACAACTGAGTTATATCCTAAAACACACGTTTCTTAAAATAGCAATGCGCCAAGAATGCACCTTAACACGACTCTTATCTAGACCAAAAAACCCATGAGTCCACAAAACGGTACAAATGGATTTGCTATTTAAACAACGTGGTGAAAAACAAGAAAATTAAGGTTGTGCTGGTCTGAAAATGGCAACACGTCGTAGAAACACGTCTTGTGCCTTAATGCGCCAGGTGTATGATAAGTCCCTATGTTTACACAAATCCCTCTGTCACCATTTTCAGGCATTTTACAAAAGGTGCTCATCTGTAAAATACTTCTCACTGTCTTCACATTTTACATCTGAACGTCGTTTTAGTAAGCATTCTGTTATTTTTAAAGGAATGCAATTTAATTGTAAGCTGCAAGCAGCATTGAAGGGGATCTCACACCCCGACCCACCACAACCCGCTAGTCTTAGGAAAATGAAAAGTACAGTTGATAATAACATTCAGTTGGTAAATAAATTAGAAAAAATAATTTTAAAAAATATTAAAATGACTATTTTCTACATAAATATATATTAAAAAAATCACTGCCTTTATGCCTTCTTCATCTCGGGCAGCTTTTTTTATTTTATTTTTTTATTTTTTATTTTTTAAACATGATAATTTGATTGTGTATGATGTAATTATTATTAGCAGTATTGTTTATTATATGCATATTTATATCTGCTTTGAAAACAAGCTTATATTTGTCCACCTGTCAGGTTTTGGACGATATGGGGCATAGCATGTGTGTTTGGATATATAAGTTTTTGACCACACTTCGATATTATTGTTTATTTTATTTTATTTATTTTTTTTGATGGAAATTAGAACTGAATTTAGAAATAGTTTTGAAACAAATATTTGTGCTTAAACTAAAATAAAATGTAGGCTAATGGATGTTTTCAGTGTAGTGTGTACAGCATTGTTTTATTACTCCATGAAAGGAAAGGAGTAAAGAGTAAATTAAAGTAAAGAGGCCAAATAGAAAAGGCTCAATCTTTATCCTCACGCTGCAGATGGTCTGTTAAACTATTTTCTTGCTAGTGAAGCGTTCAATTTTTTCACTTTCCAAGTCCGCCATGTAAAGAGCAAATGCACCATGGTGTGACGCAACTGACTTTTTTAAGATGAGCCTCCGATTAGTTAAATGCACGTTATTCTCAAAACGCACCCGTAACTCATTAAGAGAATAAGCACAACACTGTTAGACCATGCGGCAGGGCGCAAATTGTATTTTTCCATCCATAAAACAGCAAAAGTGTATTCGGACACGCCCTTAATGCTTTTGCGCCATGCGCTTTAGATTTTGCACTTACATTGTTAAAATAGAGGTCTTAGTGTTAGTGTTAATAAACAACATTGTGTCCAGCAGGTGGTGTTTATGACATCTTATCAAACATGTTTTGGGTAGATCAGACATTATGTGTTTGAATTATATCAAAGCCCTATAACATGTAACACGGAATTTTGTTAAATCAACATGGACAAATCCTTTGATGAAAACTTTAGATCTGATAAACTTCCTAGGAGGAGTTTGTTACAGTGTAAAACATGTGTGGCACTATAACTGAATATTGGCATGTAGATGTCTTCAGATAAGAACTCTTCTATAAAATATGGATTTTGACGTAAATTGGACAGTGCACGCTTGAGTTATAACAGCTTTCTTTTTCTTGGCAAAACATCGAAATTGGCAAAGCCGCCATAACTCTAGATCTTCTCGGCTTAACTTCACACACTTTTAAATTGCACTGCTTAAATTTGGTGTTGATGTGATTAAACCTCTTAAAATAATTTGTTCAAATTAAAGGCCTGGAAATGGCAAAATAAAAATAAAAAACAATAAAAAAAATGTTAAATGTAGCGACATCCACTATCACTGCAGTGACTCCACAAATGTTCTGTTTTTTGAACTGTGGTATTAAATCCCCTTTAATATTGCAGATCCTGCGACGTGACCATTATGGATGTGCACATGAGATGTTGATGCTAAAACTATACATTGATATATTGTGCAGCTCTACTCTAGGCCAATCATAATATTTTGATGCATATGACTCATTTGCTCAATGCTGTTTGACACTCCCATGTCCACTGCTTAGATCTCTGTTTAACTGTATGTAGCGCAGCTGCCTTTGGATGTTTAGTGACATTTTTTTTATAGTACAATAGTTTACATTGAAGTAACCTATTACGATGAACCAGCTGCACAAATGACAATGAAAACATCAGCAAAAGCACTCGTTACAAAAATAACACTGGGAGGCGCAACTATTTAGAGGTCATATTCTGCTAATGATCTCATATTTTGTTTTTATTTTGAAACGTTTAATGGTAAAAGGACAGAATGATTTTTTTTTTATTTTGTGGAATTTACAGTTGTAATTTAATGAAAATTGTGTGGAAAGGACTTGTGAAATGTACAACTGTACCATCTAACCACTGCCAGTTCATTTAGGCACTATGATTTAGTGTTTGTAGTATTTCCACACAAAGCATAATTCTGAGTCTAAGGATATAAACAGTTCATAGTGCAATATCACATGCTCTACTTTGAAAATTTCCGAAATTAGAACATAACAAGAATGCAGTAAATGTATACAGAACTAAACAAGGCACAGGTGAGCTTAATCATTAACACTATAAATGCAAAGGAATTGAGTAAACATGAATAAAATATGAAATTATGTTCCCAAGTATTGTATAGATCTGATCACTTCATTTAAAAAAAAAAAAGTGTATTATCTAGTTTACATAGTTATTACTGCTTTGAATGAACATATAAATCATAATATGAAGCCCAAACAATGGGATATAAAATAAGCAAGACAAAAAAATAAAAATCAAAAAATAAAAATTGATGGAAAAACTGACTTACAAATGCTACAAAATATTTTACTGTAACTCCCTGTCACCTTTAATTTCAATGCAAGCATACTTTTTTTCTTGGATCAAACCTTTGTGCTCCCTCACTGAGGCAGTTTCACCTTGAAATGCAGGTTTTAATACACTATATAATGGTGCGATGTTAACATTTTATAAGGTCAGCAAATAATTTATGCGCATTGTATTTTCTCTGATCAATTATGAATCAGACATGATTTTTTTTTTTTTTCGATTCTCCAGTGTGTGCATTGATAATCATCTGTTTATCACAATCAGCGATGTCAGCACAGGAGGTGGAAACCTTCAAACCTTGAACCAGCATGAAAACATCTGAGTGATTGACAGTAAGGCCTTGCACTGACAGACACAAGAAGGACACGTATGTGATTATTTTATTATTCAAAAAATGTAGTGTGGTTTGGTCCCCAGGGTCACACTAACCACACTGACCTGTCTGTCTTCACCCTCATTACTCATACATGGAGACTGCTGCCACATTACACCTTTTACCATTAGCAGAGCATGGTGTGTTATTAGTTTTACATCTACTGTCAACATAGGCTAAGCATTCAATTCAAATGTGGTTAGATTTTTTTTGTTTGTTTTGTTTTCTTTTTATTGTTTGTATCAATCCAGCCGGTTCTTAATGCATAAAGTACAATTTGTTGTTGTATATGGTATTTCTTTGAGAAAAGATTTAAAGATTGGTCATTCATTCTTTCATTCATTTAAACATTCATTCCCTCCAGTGACGATATACGGTCATATTGCACTGAATGATTCTCTAAAGTAATGTCTAAAGTGATGACAAAACAGATTTTGCTGACATTTTAAGATTAAAAGGCTGAACGGCATGGAATTCCATTAGTCTAGAGACTATTCTCAGTATTTCTCTGTTGTAATCAGAAGATCACTATAATTAACCTCATAAAAGTCAAAGCAACACAGACACTACCAGAATTCTGTTATGGTTGCGATAAGAAAAAACATGAAATGTATGCGAGCATTTCTTCTTGCTTTCATTTTATTAAACTACTCTGCTGTAACGGAAACATGAGACTGATCAGATAAACAAAATACATACATTCCTGATTTGCGAGGCCTATCTCACAGTAAATACACTACATTACTATTGTAAAAATACAGCACTACAACATACAAAAAGATAGAGATCGACTTAGAATGTCACTTACCAGTTTTATAATGATTTGATCTGCTGTAGTTTAAAATTACACTGCTGTTTTTCTACTCTAAGGTTTTAATATGTGGTCTCTGTTGCCATGTTGTGGATGAACAACATCAACCGGCTTTGCTCTACACTGTAAAAAAAAATCGTAAAAAAAAGGTCAAATGACTGGCAGCTACGGCTGCCAAACAAAAACCATGAAATTACGGTAAAATTTCTTTGTTTAAATAAAGTGCAAAAAATATTAAATCTACAGATATTTTCATAAAAATATTTACAGAAAAACAGTTATTTTACAGACTTTTCCTAGATTATTACGATCAAATCCATTTAATAAAGTAACACAATAAGAGTTTTACAGAGAAACACTGTTATTTTACAGACTTTTCCTATAGATTATTATGATCGAACACCATCAATAAAGTGACTGCACTAAAACTTCAAGAAAAAAACAATGTTATTAATTATTTATTTTTTTTTACAATTAAACACCTTTAATAAAATGCCAAGACATGCTCTTGGTCGTAATTTAACAGTTTTATTTTGGATCAAAAAAGTTTGGAAAAAACATCAAACGAGATACAGATTAAAATTTTCACAACTATAACATTATATTTTATTGAATAGTATTACTTTAAAACATGTAGAGGTTTAAGTTGTATGAAATGATTCAGTTCCAAACCTTAAATGAAATGGAACTGTAACGTGGAGGGGACGCTGACAAAGAAGTGCAGATTCAAATGCAGGTTTATTACACAGAGATGGTCAGGCAAGCAAGTCAACACAGGGGCAAACTGCATACAGATGTATGCAGTGAATCCAGAGTCATGGTCAATTAACAAGCAAATGATCAGTCCTGGCAGCAAACAACTTAAACAATTAACAAACAAAGCAAGGCAAAAGAAGAGAAACGCATCATAATGTTCACAGTAACAGTATAACAAGACTAAGCAATTGGTGCGTGCGTCTGTGCTGCTTTTAAAGTGCATGTAATCAGTTCATAACAGTCCTCCGACTGTGTGTGTGCAATCAGCGGAATCTGGAACAGGTGTATGTGAGCACTCTTAGCGTGTTACTTTATTAAATGGATTTGATAGTAATAATCTAGGAAAAGTCTTTAAAATAACAGTGTTTCTCTGTAAACATTTTAATGAAAATATCTGTAGATTTATTATTTTTTGCACTTTTTTTTTCAACAAAGAAATTGTACCTTAATTTTATGGTTTTTGTTTGGCAGCTGTAGCTGCCAGTCATTTGACCTTTTTTTACGATTTATTTTTATTTTTTTACAGAGCAAGTAATTACAATTTATTACTTTAATTTTACGTAATTTTAAATGTACTTAAAAAACAGGAAAAAACACTGTAAATAATATGTCAATTTTTTTGTAAAAAAACAAATTGCTGTAATTTGTCATTACTTATATAGTACATAAAATAACATTCAAGCTGTTAATTTACAGATATTGTTTGTAATTTTTACGAACTTTTGAATATATTTTAAAATAACAGAAAAAATACTGTATAAATAATACTGTAATTTCCCTGTATAAAAAACACAAATGTCAGTAATTTATCTTTAATAATAAAGTACCTAAAATGAAAGTCAAACGGTTAATTTAGAGAGATTGGTTGTCATTTTACTAAGTTTTGAATATAATGTGAAATGACAAAAAATCACTGTCAAAAATTTAAGGATATTTTCTGTAAAATTAGGTTTTTTTTTTACAGTGTACTCAGTATGACAGACTGATGGATGCCGACGCGCTCTATCTCAGAAATGATAAATATTTAAAATAGGCACAATCCTTATAAATAAACTGCATTCTTGCAATCTAAACAACTATATCCTTGCCTAAAAAAGCCTCAAAAGAACATTGTGTTGTCGATCAGCTGCAGTATTTGTCAAACTGTAGTGAAATTATTGATCTGCTGTGACTCTATGTGGGCAGATTAATGCAGAAAGGTGAGGAGGCTGTATGAGTGCTGTTATTGCAGAATGTTGCACGGCGATCGGTCAATCAGATTTGAGAACCAGACAGAACTGTTGTAATATAATAATATTATAGGTGGGCATAGATTATTATTTTTTTAATCTAGTGTAGTTTTACTGTAATATTGGAATTGATCTAGATTAATCTTGATAAAAATGGCTCATTTTAACTATGCCGAAGGCATACAGAATATGTCTGCTACTCAAACAATGACTAAAAGTGTTTGAGAATGAGTTTCTCAAGCCAGGTGGCGCATTAGACCAGGGGCTTATACCCTGTTTCCAAAATGCATCATAAACTGCTTGAGAAGCTGTTCTACTATGATAATTGGTGATGGAAATAAATGATGTTCAATAAGATGTACTTGTGTTTACAAACAGTTGCAGTTAAACATGAATTTTGAACTGTAGGCCTACATAAGCTCAAAACAGCGATTGTTGGTTACCTTAATCTGACTAAAGTCATAACTGCACTAAACAGAAATGAAATTAAGACATGTGGAGTATGCAAATATTAGTGGCATTATTGAAGTAAACACCGCAATCAAACTTTTACTATCATGTAGGATTTTTCGCCATATTTTCAGAAAAGGTCCAAACTCACGGATGTTAGTAAATGACTACACACACACACACACACACACACAAACACACACACACACACACACACAAACATTCATCGTGAAATGCAGAAGTTTATTTGATTACATTTGGCGTGCGTTATTAAATTCCATAACACTCTCAAAAGTCCTTACTCTACTCTTTATTTGCATCTAACACCCCAGTTTGTCACGGGGGCATGAATGAAATGTTCATGAGCTGAAGTAAAACTGCCGAACTGCAGTTAAAGTCACCCATAATTATAGGAAACTCGTACATAAAAGCACTTCACATAAACACCTTAATTATATTATTGTCATATGGGTTGCAACTGAAATCTGCAGGAAGGTGGCTCTCCAAGAACAGGGTTGGCCACCCCTGGTCTAAGCCAAATAACTAGATTGCTGATGTCCATGCAAACGTAGTCAGTAGTGTCTTCGAAGTCAGTTAAAGATTCAGAAGGGCCCTTTTTCAGGCTCACTGGTCAGGTATACATCCGCGCTAAAATTTCAAGGTGAAAGCCATTATAGTTTGCGTAGAATAGACCCAGCTCTCAACCCTATTTCGTTTGAGAATAGATTAATAGATCGAGTAGAGACTTTTTTTTTTCTCGCGCTATGAGTCTCCGTTAACGCAGCCAGTTATACATCCAATAAACATACATACATACACATACAACATACATACATACATACAAACAGGAACTCTGATTTCATCACATTGTATTCTTGTCCTTGTTATTATATTTAAATTATACAATTTTAGTAACAATAACATGAAGAAAAATATCAATCTTTATAGTTGATGGGCATCAGCTATAGTACAGTACCTCATTTGAAGCTATCTTAAAATCTACATTTATTAAAGCATAAACTGTATGTATAAAACAATATATTAATGTTTGTTGCTTAAAACTCCCACTAAATGGGAGAAACAGCTTTTTCTTCTTCCTCTTACCACTTCATCTTCACAGATTATCTTCACATTTCCTTTTCCCATATTTTTCTCTTGAGAAAGCCTGGCATAACGTGTCATGCAGTGTATTGGCTCATGAGACCCTTAAAGGGATTATCTCTCAGTAGTCCTGCATCTGTGATGGGGATCTGTGCCACAGCGTCATCACTGGCACACAGTATGAGCATGGCATTCTGACACACTGCCATAACTATATGATGAAGCTCTGCCACCCACAGCCACACTCAAGGAATGTTTGACCATGTGGACACATTTGGACAGTCACTTGATTAACATTCTCGTGCTTTACACTTTCCCTTTTAATGGAGGTGATGGCTTTGCACCAAAAACCTACCAGGCTGCCTTGACAGAAGCGTAATGTAACTGACACATTCATTACTGGCATGTGCCACACTGTAGGTAATAACATGCACATTATGTGTTCGGCTTCCATATGTCGACAGTATGATTTGAATGGAAGCCAATGGAAATTATGTTGTTGTTGTTGTTGTTGTTTTTGTGTGTGTGTCTTGAAACTGCAGCCTTAGTATTTATGCAATACATTTGCTCTCTGTGCACTGTAATATAATTACTTAATATAAATATATTCAATATTTTGCTTTAAAATATTGAAATGATTGCTGCTTAGTTTTTATATTTTTGTGGAGAAAGTAAAGTAACGCAGGCAGACACGCAACTGTAGAACATTAGCAACATGCTTGTTGTCATTTTAATAGCAATTTAAAATCCTTTCTGAATAAAAATGTCATTAAAAATAATACCATTAAATGAATTAAAATATTACCCACATATTTGAAATTTCATCAATATTGCTATAAAGCAATTTAGAGTTGTAAGTCACCACTATAATATACAGTAACTGTGGAATACTGGACAATTCACCATTACAGTACATGCTCATCTTATAGAAGCCTAAAGGAGAAATGATCGTATTAAATGGATAGTTCAATCAAATAAACTATAGTTTATATTTATATATCACTTCAGTTTGAATGGTGATTTTTTTATTTTTTTTATTTTATAAATTAATATTAAAATTCATTGACATCCTGTAGGAGCAATCCATTCTTCAAAATGTCTTCCTTTACATTCAACAGAGAAAACAAACAAACAAATAAATAAATAAATAAATAAATAAATAAATAAATAAATAAATAAATAAATAAATAAATAAATAAACTCAAACAGGATTCTATGGAGCCAGATCAGTTTAAAAAATAATACATCTACAAAATTTCATACACGCACAGCCCAATTCACATTTACAAAATCCAATTTGTAAATTCAAAACGCAATTCATAAATACAACACACAATTCGTGAATTCACATGCAAAATCATGAATATCTTCACCAAATGAATTGAAATTGTACATTTTTTTACGATTGAACTTGAACTAAGAATTTGTACTAATTAGCCACTAAACTGACAATACGTAAAATAGTTATGTTTTCACGTGAGATCAGGTTGGTATTTTTTAATTGTGTTTTTAATTCCAAATTGAATTTGTGTATTTATAAATTGTGTTTTGAATTTACAAGTTGTATTTGTGTATTTTTAATCATGTTTTAAATTAGTGAATTGGATTTGTTTATTTTTTTTAATTATGTAATAAATCTACGAATTAGATATGAGTACTTTTGAATTGTGTTTCAAATTTACTATTTATATTTGCATATTTATAAATCATGTTTTGAATTTACAATTGTACTTGTGTATTTTTGAATTGTGTTTTGAATTTACAAATTAAATTTGAATATTTTTGAATCGTGTTTTGAATTCCAAATTGAATTTGTGTATTTATGAATCGTGTTTTGAATTTAAGAATTGGATTTGTGCCTTCTTTTTATTATGTTTTGAATTAGTGAATTAGATCTGTGTATTTTTTAATTATGTTTTTAATTTACAAATTAGATTTGAGTATTTTTGAATCGTGTTTTAAATGTACTATTTATATTTGTATATTTATGAATCATATTTTGAATTTACGAATTGAATTCGTGTATTTTTAAATCGTGTTTTGATTTAACAATGTGGATTTGTGGATTTTTTTTATCGTGTTTTGAATTTACGAATTGGATTTATGTTTTTGAATCATGTTTTAAATTTACGAAATGGATTTGTGTATCGTTAAATCGCGTTTCAAATTTACAATTTGGATTTGTGGATTTTTAAATAGTATTTTAATGGGTTTAAATGGATTTTTGAATTGTGTTTTTTTTAAATTCCAAATTTTATTTGTGTATTTTTTATTGTGTTTTGAACTTACAGATTGGATTTTGTAAATGTGAATTGTTTTGTGGTTGTATGTATTATATTTTTTAATGTATTATTTTTACGACTGATTGGGCTCCATAGGATTGGAACAAGTGGAGAACGGGGAATCATTTTTACACCAACCATCCCTTTAAATAAATTGAGATTAAAGTAATTTAGTATTGAAAGGAGATTAAAGCGATCATGAAACATTAGAAGTTAATCCTCAAATCTATTTTAAGAAAAGAAGATGCAAATACGACTGATCCACTTGTTGTTTATCACAGATCGTTTTTCCACCATTTTAGCCTGGCTGCCCCAAGTGTATCACAGTGTTTTATCTCTGACTGCTCTTTCGAACTGCTTGAACCATGACATCACTTTTGTACACACAGGTGGTCGGCCTGTTAAGCATAATTATTATAATTGCCTCGTTCAGTTCCTGATAGCATTAGCCACACTTAAATAGCCATTTTTAAATAGAAAGGATCTACTGAACTAAATATTTACAAGCAATAAAGAACACCGGAGTCAAAAAACAAACAGCATTTCTTCTGCCTTATGATTTTAAACCATGGTGAATAAATTATTTCTCAAATCACATGCCACCAAAGTCTCCGCTTACCCCACAAAATAGATTTTCTTTCTTGTCTCAAAGCAGAAAAGCACCTGGAAAATGTCATTGTCACGTCAGATGACAAAAATGTCATCCTTTGTTTATCCTGAATAAGCAATAATTGCTAATAATTGAAGCTATTAGCGGGTATTAACCGAGCACTTGTGTGGCACTCGGCGGGTTATTCTCCTCTATGCCAACCCATTAAAGCTAAACAGCATTTAAGCTCGGCAGCATATTTAGTTCATTATTCCTTTAATTGCTTGTTTATGTCTAGTAATTACAACCACGGGTGACACAAAGCCTTAGCGCTGCACATTCAAATAGAAAATCCAAAATCAGACAAGGCGATTATGGCAGAAATGGCAGAGGGCAGACAGACGCGCCCCTTCCCTCATTTCCCTCTGAAGCCAGTCAATAAACAATCTGCATATCTTTAGTCCATCAATATTTAATAGCAGCCAGCTAAAGGGCTCCTCTCTCAGGCTCAGTCAGGTTTGATGTTTGATGCTTTGAAATGTGCCACAGACAGCAGTCGCTCGATCCCCAGAGGAGTTTGTGTGTGCTGTGTGTTTGTGTGTATGTGTAGCTGGAGTCTGTGCAGTATGTGTACATACAGTTCTTTTGAAAGCTTGTGGTAATATGTGCATTCTAGGCTATCTAGCAGGAATATCACAATACATTTCACAGTATACCATATTATTCAATATTTTATAATTTCAAGAACAACTAATTTGACTAGTTTTACAGTGATATGTAAACTTAAGCACTTAATATATTATTTTCATACTATCATTTGGATTTAGTAACCCAAATGTTTAGTAACATTTTTGGTCTGAACAGTGTGATTCTGATTTATTTAGTTAACAAAATTGTATTCCTTCCTTTTGTTAAAATTTTACATTGATAAAATGAATGAATTAATTACAAACAAATAGAGTCATAGAAAAAAAAAAACGTTATATTAAAATAAAGAAAATAGGAAATGTAATATAGTTTCACTACAAAATGATAGGTAACATTTAAGTTTAAGTCTTAATTTACCTAATATTGAGATATTAATTGTTTATTAGCTCTAAAATATGATCTTATTCTACATCTCAACTCCTACCCATAACCTAAACCCAAATACTACATTACTAACTATTAATAAGCAGCTAATAAGTTGTTTATTGAGCTAAAAGTCTTAGTTAATGGTTTGATAATAGTGTGAATTGTGACAAAATACAACACAATCTCATGGCAATTCGTAACTTTTTGATTTAGGGGCTAATTCATATGAATCTGTATGATCTAATTCATACAATTTAGTACAATTTACTCATCATCCAGTATCGGTTAGGGATGGGGTTGGGTGCCACGCCTCTTTTTTTAAATCGTACATTTTCGTACGACAGAATTCGTACGAATTTGTACGAATAAGCCACTGAACTGACAAAACGTAAAATAATTAGGTCTCCTCGTGACATCAGGCTGCAAAATAAAGTGTTATGAAGTCATTGTCCACAACATTCCTTGAAGTTGCTTCTCCAGTTTTTTGCGATAAGTATTTGTTACTTACTTACTTACATTTATGTCGAAGTTGATATTTAGCCGCACCATATTGTTGTTTCGTAACATCTAGTTTTTATGAGGTGAGTTAATAGCCCAATGTTCAACCCACAACCAAGAGGACCAGGACATACACATATGGACTATGGACAATTTAGCTTACCTAATTGACCCACAGCACATGTCTTTGGACTGTGTGTGAAAGCGGAGCACCCGGAGGAAACCCACAAATATGGGGCGAACATGCAAAGTTCACACAGAAATGATATTCATTATAAAAAAAAATACAATGAACCTCTGGAGCACATATGAGTTTTGTTTTTAATATATTTAAATATTAAATAAGATGTATGCTTGTCATTTACATGTGTTTAGAAAGAATTGAGTCAGTAGCCAAACAATGACAGTAATCAAATTAGTGTATGCACAAAATTGAAGGACTAGTGCATATGTTTTGTTTATGTCAGATGAACACAGTAAGAGTAGATTTTAATTTTATCCTGACATTATTCATACTGTACAATGGTGTTTGATCGTGGCTTTTATTTTGAAGCTTCCAAAAGCGCAGACAGTGTCATAACACTAAGATGTATACATGCAGCCAGGGGGTTAATGTAGGTTTAACTGTATAAAGCAGATCAATGTGTTTTTGTACCGTTGTTTTGTGCAATTGATGTGTGCAACACATAACACATAATTTATGACATAATACGCATTCATAGCAAAAGCTGCGGGAATAGACACATCTCAAGAGAACCCCTTAACAAACAATTTGGTTACCACAGAAGACCACGAACAAGAAACTAGTCTGCTTGCTATTTACTTTCTATACTTACTTGCTATTTACTGTCCCTCAAGTGATTCTAAACGTTTTAGAGTGTTTTTGTTCTGTTCAACATAATAAAAAGCTGTGGAAGTCAATAGGTACTGGTTTCGAAATAACTTATTTTGTCTTTAACTGGGGTGACGCAATGGGACAGTAGGTAGTGCTGTCGCCTCACAGCAAGAAGGTCGCTGGGTCGCTGGTTCGAACCTTGGCTCGGCTCAGTTGGCATTTCTTTGTGGAGTTTGCATGTTCTCCCTGGGATCGCGTGGGTCTCCTCCTGGTGCTCCGATTTCCCCCACAGTAAAAAGGCATGCGGTACAGGTGAATTGGGTAGGCTATTGTCCGTAGTGAATGAGTGTGTAGATGTTTCCCAGAGACGGGTTGCGGCTGGAAGGGCATCCGCTGCGTAAAGATGTGCTGGAAAAGTTAGCTGTTCATTCTGCTGTGGCAACCCCGGTTTAATAAAGGGACTAAGCCAACAAGAAAATGAATGACTGAATGTCTTTAACAGAACAAGAAAACACAAATATGTTTGTGACAAGTGAAGGATGAGAGGATGAAGATAGAGGGATCTATTTTGACAATCCAGACGCAAAGTCCAAAGTGTCAGGCGCAAAAGCATTAAAGGGCTATGAAACCCCCTGGTTTCAGCTGGGTGTTTTTACACCTCTACTTCGGAAAAAGTCAGAAAAGTGGGCGTGTCCAGCTTTGTTTCGGGGGGAGTGTTGGAGGAAGAAAAGAGGCATGGTGTGGGAGTGTCTATTTGGGCGCGCTGACTTTCAGAGTCAAAACACACACACACACACACACACACACACACACACACATACACACACACACACACACACACACACACACACACACACACACACACACACACACACACACACACACACACAAACAAACACACACACACACACACACACACACACACACACACACACACACACACACACACACACACACACACACACACACATTGATTATGGGGTAATTTTCAGTTTTGGGTGAACTATTTGTTTAAGTGAACCCCTAGCTGCAATGCTAAATCAAGTGGGTAATAGATGAAACACTTTTAATTAATTAAAAAATCATCATTAATTAATTGTTTGATTCCTTTTCTTTGAGAATCACTACTCTTAAGGTTGTACATGTGAAATATTGTATTGTATTAAAAAGGTTGGACGGTCCACTGTGCACTGCAGTGTTTGTAAATGATGTGTGACCATGTATCTGTTAGCAAGTGTGTGTTTGTGTGGCCGGGGTGGTGTTAGCATTAGCCTGAACTGAATTTTAACGATCAAAACAAATGAGCCACTTCAGACCTGCAATTAGGGGACAGTCATGGCTGTGTGTCGCCTCTAAATGAGCAACATGACGGGCTCTTTACCCCCTCTAGAGTAAACCTCTGCCCCTGGAGAAGCCTCATTAACTGGGCTGGGTTATGGGGGGGAAAGGGGGTGACGGGGCTCTTTAAAGCGCAATAACCCTGGAGAGCCAGGGCTTGAACCCAATCCTTATAGCGCACTGCATTAGTTTGAGGCTTTGCTGTCAATCATCTTGTTCTTGTGACTCTCGTTTAATGGCTAATGATTTGTGTCTGGATCCATTGTGGACAGCAGTGTTACATAGATTTGACATCCTTCAACCATATGCACCATTGCATTGAAGAATGCATCAATATGGCATCTTTCATGTCGTGTTTGACTGTATTAAGATACACTTAAAAAAAGATGCAAAACATTTGTAAAACATTGGTTATTTACCAGACTATAGTGAAATAATGTATTATTGTAAAAATTTAGTTTAAGTAACAATTCTATTAACTAGTGGCTAATCAGCTGCCTGTTATTAATATATTGGCTGTTTATTTGACCTTATAAAGTACCTAGTATGCAGTATTCCTATTCTACATATCTAATTTTAACTAATATTACTTCAACACAGTGATAAACGTCCCCTTACCATGTTTTTTGCACCTATTTTACAGTCTTTACAGTAAACTGATGCTTGAGTTTGGTTACGGGGTATCATCTGAATTGAATTGAACATTTGATTAGAAAAGAACAAGTGTCATTAGCCCACATTTCTCTTTGGGACAGTTGATGTGTTTCTTGACACATTTCGAAAGGTTATGCATATGCTGTCTTTGTCAGCAGTGATTCTTTATGGGGGCGTCTTGGTGACAGCTAAGCTTCCGTCAAATGTTTTCTGACTGTCCCTGTACTTACAGGTCATTTGAGATCATCTTTCAACTGTCCAGAGGTGATGATTGGCTGAATCTTTTCCATTCGGACTAGAGGTCTGCATTCAGATTAAAAATTTCCAAATTAATCGTTGGAGTGGTCGGTAACGGGTGTATTTTGAACGGGAGCGGGCAGTCTAACACTATCGCTCCCGACTCCTGAGCGAGCGAGCACGCTTATGCATGTATGTGAATGAGAGAGTGTGATGCTGTGTTTAGCTTGTTTGTTGCTGTCTATGTGTGTGTGTGTGTGTGTGTATGCGTGTAAATGAGAGAGAGAGCTTGGTGCCGTGTGTGTGAGTGAGAGCGTGATGCTGTCTTTGTCACTTGCTTGGTGCTATGTGTGTGATTATACAGACAGCTTGTTATAGGCTCCCTGGACTCTGTATAGCTGAGTGGCTTTCGGTTATGTCCATAATTATGTACATAATTATAATTATGTTTTTTTTTTTCGTGTTTACCAACTGACCCCATTTCAAACTTTGGCCAATAACTGGGCAAAAACAGCAGGTCCGACATTGCCATTGCCATGTTGTCTTGCCATTACACAAGTTCATATACAAATAGTTTAATTGCAATGCACAAATATCACTATTGACATTACAATAATTCAAGTGGTTACACATGTTGTACTACATTCAATCAAAATTGAATCTAACATCAAACAATGTTTGAGATGAGGATCCTACATGAACATGGTTGTGAACCACTTGTCTAATGTATGAGATTTGCAAGTAAAAGCTAATAATTATATGCTCAGTAATTGGTTATAGACCATGTTTTATGAACATGGCTCTTAAGAAATTATTTATACACCAGAACAGTTTAGGAGCCCGGGAGGTACGTGTTTTTGCAGTTTTTGCTTTCACGGATCCGCAAGAGGCCATTGTGTGCGCTTTTTCGCATCTCAAATGTCATTCGTGCCTGCGTTGTTCTCGCATAAACCCACAAGAGGCCTCTGTCGACAGACTGAATGATTGACTGTGTGACCAGCCAATCGACTGACCCACCCTCCTTCTTCTCTAGACCCAACCAATTTTACTGATTGACCCCGCTAACTTCCCTAAACCCAACCAAACGTTTACAAAAGCTGTTCAGAAAAAAAAAGCCCTCGTCTGATTTTTACCACGTTTTTGGTTTTGACCACATTCTCTCCCCTTTTGTTGACTCGTTCATTTTATTTTTTGGATTCTGTTTTTGTCTTATCTGATTTCTGGAACCGCTCATCCCCAGACTCCAACCCGCTCGTCTTCATGGTCAACTCCTCCCTGTGTCTGGACAAACTGGTTCCGGCGGGAAAACTCTCCACACAGAGGTAAGCATCAAACGATGTCGTACCGCCCCATAGCATTCGCTTTAAAAAAAAAAATGAAATGCAGCCATACGTACCTCCAGCTACATAATTTGCAGTCTCCAGAAACATCAGTGGGACTACATTTTCAGAATGAGCCTGTGTTAAATATATATATATAAAGTTAACCGAAATATGGTATGTGGCACCAATTTATTACATTTACAGCCAACTACAGTCCATGAACCAATCCCTTTGTGTAGTTTCAGTTACAGTAGCTCAAAACTATTCAGTTTAATTCAAAACAAATGTCACTGTTAAAGGATGGCACACTTAAAGGCAGCTTCACAAAAGGAAACAATGGCAAAAGAACAAAAGTTCCACCAATTGACATTAATGGAAAACCAACTTTGGGAGAAACCTGGCTCAGTTGGTTAACCAGTTCTCCTCTGGACAAATCGAAAATAGGCAGAGCTGCAGTCTAGACAGTGGTGAACAATGTTGCTGGCCATCTTAATAAAGGAAACTGTCATGATAAAAACCCTTCTGTCTCTAAACGAGCACTATTATTATTTACACTTTAAAAGAAAAATCAATCATCATTTGCATTTTTTTTGTTTTTTGGTATAAATAAGAAATAAAGATGGAATACTCCTTTTTAATCTGCTCATCACTCAGCTCTTTTCAAGCTACTCATTATTCAAAGCTCCACGTAGGACTCAATAACCCAAAATATTTCAAAGTTATTCATAAAACTGTTTTGAAGACATGTGGAAATTGTATGACTATAAATCAACCTTGTGTCTTCACCACATTTGTATTCATAAACAATGCAGGCAAACTCTGGGTAGCTTATAGGCAGGGTTTAATTAGACTAAACATATGTCAGCAAAAAGAAATCTGTTTACTTTAACCAGAAAATCTAATTATTGTCACAGTCTGTTTGTATTTGAGGACTTTCAAGTTGATTTGCATTTTCTGCTGCCTGTGTGTTTTCCTCCCTGTGTCCAGTTCCTCTTTTCTTGGGTTCTGATTTTTACTACTTATGCTCACCTGTGCCCCATTTGGGTTCTTCAATTAAAAATGTGTGCATTTATATTCCCGTTTTTCTGAAGTCAGGTGTACACGGTGCAAATTCTGATTGTTGGAAGACGTGAAAATCTTTCAGACGCAGTGATATACGAATTCCGAAGCAAACACGTAAAATTTCTTAGGCAAAAACATGGACAAAGACGGATTTAATTGCTTTCAGCCCATGTAAACTATCATATTTCATGACCCATAATGCATGACACATTATCCAGCACTCACTGTTCAGTGAGTTTATCCATAGAATGACAATTCGGCTTGTTCAACAACACACACACACACGCACGCACACACACACACACACACACACACACACACACACACACACACACACACACACTTTTATATTTCATGTTGCTTTATAATGTTTTGGCCCAACAGGAATAAAAGCAAACAACAAACCCATAGTACACTTTTAGATCCACAATACAAAAATGTAGTAAATTGAACAATACAGTGGTATATGAAAGTATTTACTACTCCAGCATACTATAAAATTAACTATAGTGAATTGATAAACTGTAGGAAATACTGTAGTATACTTTACACATAACTGTAAGCTAGTCGACTGTGTTGTATTGTATTGTACTTTTTACTATAATATTTAGTATGTTAAAGTACGTTTTTTTTTTTTGTAAATGTACCTTATATGCCATATAGAAAGAACTTGTTGCTTTATGGAAACTAAAGGTACTAATATGGAACAGTGTCCATTATAATGTAGTAAAGGAATTTACGACAATTTATATTTTTAGCAAATCCTCAGGGCAAATCTGTCTTTGGATTGATGAAATATCAAATACATCAAAACATGACTATTGTCAGAATCCTTCCGGACCGTCAGATTCATTCACTGCACCTGCACAGCCCCAATCACCAGAATACTAATCACCTTCACCTGTTGCTCATCACCGCTCACACTATATAAGATTGGAACATTAACTCATTCACTGTCTGAACTACTTATTAGTACATGGATTCTTTTCTCTTCAGCTTAAACAGCATTCACCTGTAATTGTATCCCGTCTGCTTATTTGCACATCAGTTTGTCTGTCATCCTGTCTGTTATCTAATCCTGTGAATTCTGTACTGTGTTTACTTCCACAGGATACAACTTGTTTCAATTTCCCCCTGAAATTAAGTTATGTTTGTTCTGTCTTCTTTTATTATGTTTGATTGATGATTTTCTGTTCTGAATAACCTTTTTTACATTGTTTAAAGCAGCGGTTCTCATACTTTTTTCATCAAGTACCACCTCAGAAAAAATAGTCTCTCCAAGCACCACTATAAGAGCAGTATTGAAATACAGTAGCCTAGTAGGCCTAGTACAGCAGCTACAACTCTGCACAGTAAAAAAAAATGTGGTAGATCACCTCAGAAATATAGGCTATGTGTCAAATATGGCATATTATATACATCATTTTTGATACATTTTGAAATATATGTAGCATGTACATGACATATTTCATTCCTCCGTGTACCACTACAAGGAAGTCTGCGTACCACTAGTGGTACACGTACCACAGTTTGAGAACCACTGGTTTAAAGTATTATTCATATCCATTCTTTCTGTGATCCATTACAAAAATGTTAAAAGGGTATTCAGGGGCATTTTAAATTTCCATAAACATGCATTCTCTTTTTGTAAGCACATCAAAACTGTAAAGCAGAGCTATTCGATTGGTGGCTTTAATACATTACGGTTAATTCATCCTAAAGGCTTTTTAATGCTGCAATTTGTTTATTGTACTATAGTAGTTACTTAGTAACTCAGTGTAGTAGAAGTACCACAACAAACATCACAGTTTACTGGTAAATTTACTATAATAATGTCAAAAGCACTGCATTATTTACTACATGACATTTATTACATCCTGTATTACATTTACTCTCAAATACTAAAGTGTGTTTTATATCCCTCCTGATAGACCCCCCTGAAAAAAAAAAAATAATAATAATAATAAATCTTGCAGCACTCTATTTTTTTCCTCTAACATATATATATACAGTACCTTTTATGTTAGTACACACGCACACGAACAAACAGCTGAATGCAACACCATTCAAAGTGATAGCGTGTGCATACAGGCATGCTCAGCACATATGAACAAGAAAGGTTCATCCAGCGTCTGCGCTTTATCTATCCAAAACTACTGTAACAGTTGGAGATAAAAAGCACAGAATTAACTTTTTGTGTGTGTGTGTGTGTGTGTGTGGGACTGAAAAACAATTGTTCAGTGTTGATACATTGAAGACAAAGTAAGGCATGTGCAAGCCATGTGGGCTTCTCCGAATAAATCCTAAAACTATAGTACATTAAAAATATGTTTTTGTACTGTTTATTAGTATTCCAATCAGTCTTGGTGGCTGGTTTTTGGTCTTTTAATGAGGAGCTTTAGCAGTTAGAGCCATCAAGATTGTGTTTGAACATTCCGCATCCACATAACTGTGAAATATAAGAGCCATTCCCGTCTCTGTGGAGTCGAGACTTGTTGTGAATTTGACCCACGTACACCAGCTTCAGCACTCCTAGGGAGTGACATTGATAGCTTGCGCAGCAGAGGGAAGCTGTCTATTAACATTTAAATGATCTTCCTCAGAAAGAGATAATATTATGAAAGAAAATGAAGAATTAGTGTAATACTCAGGTCTTAGCTGGTTGGAACGAGCTCTCACTCGCCTTTGGAAGGTAATAAGTGCCTCCCAATTATGCCTAATGAATTCTAATGGCCCTTCGCCATTTGCAGTTCATCTATGCCCAGTATGGGGGCTCTAGGTCTTATTTCTTACGCCATTAACTAGTGACTGATGCGGAGGTAATCGTTTTGACACGTTCTAATGAATGCAACTATATTGTGTTTTAAATGCTGTTCAAATCGTACTTTTTTAATTTGCTGTTGAATAGTCGATATAAAATACCGTAACTGTATATGAACTTACTGGACACTTTATTAAGACACTTTATTTACATCTTACTAGTACCAGGTTAGACCCGTTTTTGCCTTCAGAACTTCCCTTTATCATTTGTAGCTTATATTCAACAAGGTACAGCAAATATTCTTTAGAGATTTCAGTCCATATTTACATGATAGCATCACACAGTTGCTGCAGATTTGTCTGCTGCACATGCATAGTGTGAATCTCCCATTCCACCACATCCCAAAGGTGCTCTATTGGATAGAGTTCTGGTTACTGTGAAGGCCATTTGAGTACAGTGAACTAATTTTCATGTTCAAGAAACCTGTTTGAGATGATTTTATTTTTTATTTTATTTTTTTTATGACATGACATGTTATCCTGCTGGAAGTAGCCATCAGAAGATGGATACAATGTGGTCATACAGGAATGAATATGTTCAGCAACAATACTCAGGTAGGCTGTGGCATTGACACAATGCTCTATTAGTACTCATGGGCCCAAGGTGTTCTAAGAGAATATCCCCCAACATCACCAGCCTGAACCGTTGATACAAGAAAGGATGGATCCATGCTTCCCATAATGACGTCAAATTTTGACCCTACCATCCGAATGTCGCAGCAGAAATCGAGACTAATTAGACCGGGCAACATTTTTCCAATCTTCTATTGTCCAATTTTGTTGAGCCTGTGCAAATTGTAGTCTCAATTTCTTGTTCTTAGCTGACAGGAGTGGCATCAGGTGTGGTCTTCTGCTGCTGTAGCCTATCTGCCTCAAGGTTTGCATGCAGTGCATTCAGAGATGCTCTTCTGCATAACGGGTGATCATTTGAGTTACTGTTGCCTTTCTATCAGCTCAAACCAGTTTGGTTATTCTCCGCTGACCTCTGGTATTAACAAGACATTTTTTTCTCTTTTTCGTACCATTCTCTGTAAACACTAGAGATGGTTGTGCATTAAAATCCCAGTAAAACAGCAGTTTCTGAAATACCAAACTAGCCCATGTAGCACATTTAAAGTCACTTAAATCACCTTTCTTCCCCATTGTGATGCTCAGTTTGAGCTGCGGCAGATCATCTTGACCATGTCTAAATACCTAAATGCATTGAGTTGCTGCCTTGAAATTGGCTGATTAGAAATTTGCATTAACAAGCAGTTGGTCAGGTGTACCTAATAAAGTGGCCGGTGAGTATATGTTTCAACCCAAATCTGGGTCAAATATGTGTAAAACTAGAACTGTTGGGTCATACTGTGTTCACACCAGACGTGGTATGCATGGATAAATTACGGTATTTGAGCGTAAATAGACGCGTGAACATTTTACTTGCTTCAATCATGTATGAAAACCTGCTTGATTCATGTGTCAAATTCACTGAGCAATAGACGTTGATTCGGTCATGGGCAGGGCTTCTGTCTGCCTGGTGACTCTAGCTTTGTTGCTAAATGGCTAATATGGATTTTATTGAGAGAATAGATGTGTTTATGTGCTTTAGGAAGGCTGATAAACAGTGTCCATTGACTTGGAGCTGTGTCTGAGTCCACTAGATTCATTCAGAGGTGCACCCAGCCCTGTAAGTTCATAAACTCCTCCAGAAACTGTACCTGGATGATGGAACCTTTCAGCAGTGCTTACAATTGAGCCGAGCTCAGTTTGATGAACTGTAGAAGAATTTTATTTTCCCCCAGGACACCAACAACAGGAGCTAGGTCATAATCACATCCCTTACAAGAGATAACTCTTGATTGGTTAACGCGGTGCGAATGTCCACTGAAGTTCAGACTTTCCAACTCGAGTGATTTGCTCGAAACGTGTGATACGCATGTCAATCACACAAAACACTTAACTATTCTACTCCCTATTCACCTCTTTGCATTGACTTAACATGTAAATCACTCGTGCTTGATGCTTCTTCCGCATCTGCTGTGAACGCAGTATTATAAATCACATTTTTCAATGATTAAAAATTGCAACCCAGTAGCTGATTTCTTATTTCCTTTTTTTTTTCAACTAATTGTCATTTTGTGCTAATATCTTCATTTTTAATTTAGAAGAAATGTCAACAGCAGTTTTGAAAAGAAAGTTTGGTTTAT
The DNA here is from genome assembly GCF_052040795.2 of Danio rerio. NCBI lineage: Eukaryota > Metazoa > Chordata > Actinopteri > Cypriniformes > Danionidae > Danio > Danio rerio. The sequence goes on from NC_141037.1 coordinate 50,926,397, forward strand.
TTTGGTGTACAATTCACACTATTGACAAACTATAAACAAACCGTTAACTAAGACTTTTATCTCAATCAGCTACCTATTGGCTGCTAATTAACAGTTAGTATGCTAATAGTAGGGTTTAGGTATTGTGTAGTATTTGGAATGCAAATTAAGATCTAGTAAGTTCTAATAAACAATCTTAAAAACAGGCAAGTAATAAACCAGTAGTAAATGTTGTTAATTGGTACTTACAGTAAGCTAAAATGTTACCCAACGCTTTTATTAAACATATAAATATAGATATTTTGAAATGGTCTTTCTTTTTTTCGTAGATTTATCAACATCTCTAAATATTATACTTAGAATAGAATTAGAGCTACTGACACAAAATATTTCTGTCTCCCATGCTTCAATGCAGTTTTCTTGTGTTTTCAGTATTTATGTTGGCCTTGGGTGACGCAGGCCATATGCTGTATGTTGAGCAGTATTTGGTTAAACATCCGTGAATGACCGGCAGCTGAGATGTGATTCACTGTGTCCTTTGTTCTGTTGAGTAAGCTGGATCATAGAGGGGCTGTGGGGAGAAGACAGGCTCCGATTAGACAGCATTGGAACACTGCCATCATATGGAGGAGGTGGAAACTATAGCCTTCACTGGGATCATTTCATAACCGAGAGATGACTGAAGATTGTTAGGATAAAGTGTAGACGCATATGTTTTAAAAAAAAAAGAGCACTATTACTGTAAGGGCTATATGATATTGGACAATTTGACATTGTGATATTTTATTTTTCGGCGATATAAATGTATCTCAGCAGATGACTTCAATAGCTCTATTTGGAATGCGATTATTCATTTAAAATAATTGTGATATTTTTGTTGTGGAGTGAATCAAACAAATTGCAATCATAAATACATAAGATAGAGGAAATATAAAAGTGAAATAAGCAGTCCTTTATGGTTTTCCAAAGAGTCAAACGGTAATGTGATAATCAGGTACAGTAACTGAATAATCAAATGCAATGTAAAATTCGACATAACACTGTACAGGCTGATCCCAACTCAACATTGCAGATCCTGTGATGTAACTATTGCATATATATATATATATATATATATATATATATATATATATATATATATATATATATATATATATATATATATATATATATAATTATTAGCCTCCACCCTCGTTGATGTTTAACAGAGCAAGGACATTTTTACAGTATCTCTGATAATATTTTTCTTCTGGAGAGAGTCTAGTTTGTTTTATTTTTAACTAGAATAAAAGCAGTTTTTGATTTTTAAAAACCATTTTAAAGACAAAATTATTAGCCCTTAAAAGCGTTTTTTTTTTTTTTTTCCACCACTGTAATACAATAACTTGCCTAAGTACCCTAACCTGCAAAGTTAACCTAATTAACCAAGTTAAGCCTTTAAATGTCACTTTTAGCTGAATATTAGTATTTTGTCATAATCACAGCCCCACAAGAGCAAGCTTCTGATTGGTTAACGTGTTGGGAATGTCCGCTGAAATTAATTTTTAGACTTGAGCGATTTGTGCAAAACGCACTTTAAGCATGTTAAATACCACAAAAACGAATAAAACTCTTGCATTGACTTAACATGTAAATCACTTGCGCTTAACGCTTATTCCGTGTCTGGAGTAAACAGCATTAGGAAAGCAATCAAATGCTTTTATTAGAAATGTGTGGAATTTTAAAGTGTCACTTCTGTTATATAATGTAATTAAACAAAAATCTTAATGAGAGATTAATTTGCTAATCCCTTATTTTGACATCCCAATGTTGACAGGTACGTCTAACAACACAATTCATAAAAATCAGAAGTTATGAAACACTACCATGGTGCGGCTAAATATCAACTTCGAAAAAAAAAAAAAAAAACGGCCCTGAGAGTAAGTAAATGCAAGTTAAAATATCACTAATGTAAAACTGGTTAAAACTGGCAATGAGGTCTTAAAATAAATGGGTAGGGGTCTTAAAAGGTATTCAATGCACTACTATGATTTCTGTTTACCCTGTAAGAATTTCTTAATTTAGTTGTCTTTAAAATGGTGGTTATGTTTGTGTGTGTGTGTGTGTGTGTGTGTGTGTGCACTGAAGTCACTCTTTATACCATTATATGCACAGATTACTAAGGGTGAAAGTTTAGTATACATTTGCTCGCCATTAAAAACAAACAAAAAAAAAAAAACACTAACAATGAAACGTGTAGTTGTGATGTCAAGCTTTTGAATCTTGTATGAAGCTTTTATTTGCTCAGATATTGCACCTAGTTTGTCTGTTGAATTAGCTGGATGTGGATTCAGAACTAGCATCCTAGCTATTAGCTTTGGAATGGATTTCACTTAAAACAGAGGAAGAAAGCTTTAATTAGCATGCTAATCATGAACCAAGTAAGCATTTCTAATCTGATTAACCAAATGGAATTGTTTTTTTTTTTTCTTTTATCTAGCTAATTAATATTCTGTAATTAAACACAATCCAGCGTATGCAGCATTTGTTGCTTTTAGTGCTTTTATTATCTATAGCATCAAAGGCTCTCACTAATTCCAGCAAATTGCTCGAAAACACTTGTAGATTGAAAGCACGGCTAGCTGTTAGCTGTATGCTACAAACAGTTTGTTTGCTACAAATGCCACTAGTATTTTCATTAAATTTAGCTTCACTCTCAGATGAAGCGGCAGTGTTTTTGTTTTGCTTTAAGTGAGTGTCTTTTGACTTCATGTCTCCATTAGACAACGGAGCACCATTGTGGAAATGCTAATGAACTCTGGTGTCTCCACGCGGTGATGGAGTACTCGCAGTGACAAATCCTTTATTCAGCAGCGCTACCCTTGATGTATAGCGCAATTTCCACTTTTTTTTAATTTAATCTATAACTTAATTCCAACAAAGTAATAAAATAACCTGAAGGCACCGTGCAGAGCTGTTTAGGGATGTCTGTTCAGATGATGTGAGTGGCCTTTAAATGCACATTGGTACTGTTTTATGGCTCAGTGGGTTAGCAGATAGATGCTTATCACCATGTCAGATCCCAGCTCTCCTTAGCCGCCACAGATGTGATGGGATCGTTTTTTAGGGTCAGTTGAGGAAATTTGTAGATGATTTAATGTGGTTAACCTGGGGTCCGTTCTTCGTACGTGGATTACTCAGTTCGCTGGATTTGGATATTGACGATTTGACACGATCCAGGATCGTTTCGTTCTTCAAAGCTGATCCGAGAGTTGTTGGCAACAGATCTGCTAGGTCAAACCTGATCGGGAGCAGGTTCAAATCATATAAACAGGATTAGATCGGCTCAGTTCAAGCAAAGATAATACAGAAAGTAAGTACCGAGTTCTGATATTTTCTTACAGTAAAAGTTATATACACTTATACACTACAAAATAGTAGTTTTTAACTATATATTTAAAGTTATAGTCATTAATAAAATAAATAAAGTTTTACATATTAATAAAACGTATGCAATCTGCACCCTCGAAATGAAAGTACAAAGACTGCCACCTGGTGGTGCAAAGAGAAAACTTATTGATATGAACTTTTTAGATCGCTTTAGTACAAATTGTGTATAATAGAAATGCACAATATGTGACTTTTTTTAAAAGCAATAATACATTTATGCAGTCATAAACATGTTTTGACAGTTAATATGCCAGTGATTTGATGCTTCACAAAAGTTGCAGACGCCTTTACCAATATCAAAATGCTTTTGGAAACAACCAGTTATTCTTTACACCGATTAAAAAAACTGTACTATAATAAAGAAAATCTTTTCTAAATGTAGAACTAAATACATTGATTTGCATTGAAATACATGATGAATACTCTTGTCTTGACAAATGAAAGTGTAAAGCCTGCAGCTCACAACAAATGTGAAGTTACTGCGTGTCATATTTAACAAGCCGTTTACTGCTAATTTGATGTAATTTTGCTCACATGGATAATTGAATATTAATCAGATGATGTCATTACGCTGCTGTGACGTCAGCCAATCGTTGCATTGCTGATCATGATTTCGAGGATCGATAGATCTGTCCTTAACAACACACGCAGCGATCTCAGATCAGTTCATCCAGACATTCTAATCTGATTCGCGAACTTGTTTGAAGAACCAAATAAGCGAGAGATCAGTTATCAAGATTAAAAGATCCAAAATCTGCCAAATCATCTTAGATCATTTAAGCGAGGTACGAAGAACGGACCCCTGGTGAACAGCTTGAAATAAAGGTGGTGGTGGGTGGTTTTTCAAATATGAACATAAAGCTGCAGCATTGATTTGGGTTTTGCCTGTTAATATTACATAAATGCAGGGCCAGACCAAATATGTAGACTTTTTTTTGTTTGTTTTTTTGCAATTTTAGTTCAGAATTTGTACAAAAAACAATCTGTGGATTTATCTGCACAAATAAGTATAAAAAAATACATACAAAATTCTTGACAAAATTATTCTTACAAAAACTACAGCAGCTTCCCTTACCTCCCAAAATTAGAAAATATTACTTAACAAACTACATTGCACATAATTTATCTAAACATTTGCCTATTAGTTAATAATATTACTAAAAGTGTGTATGTGTGTTTGTGTGAATATATATATATATATATATATTTATATAGAAAATATTTTGTTTATTTTCCCGACTACTCGAAGAAACCAATTAGTACAATATCTCTGACATTTTCACATAAAACATTTTTAATGCACAAAAACAGTACGTCTGCTCTTTATCGCCACCCTACAGGTAAGATCATTTAATCCGTGGCAACATAAGACCAACACACCGCCAACCTTACCCACCCAGCAATTCAAGAAGTCTCATACCCTATTTATCATCAGTCTCTGAGAGACTGGGAATAGGATTGGGATTTGCTTTACCCATATCCTGACCCACTGAACATTCCCAAGGTGCCCTACCCGGAGGTAAAAAAGCCCTTTAGCTCTCCTCAACAGCACACCTCTTATTCTCAAAGGGCCTCCCCGGGGAGGATTCAATTAACCAGTCAGTGCGTTTGGGACGATTTAATCCCTGAAGCCTCATTTATCTCCATAGCCACACATCCAAAGGCCAGACTCTGGAAGAGCGCCGCCCTGGATTAGGGCTCCACGCTCTGCACATTATATACAGTGCTCTTCACAGCAAGCAGATTAGACGGGTGCATATTCAACATGCTGGATTAACCCTTGCTACCTGTGTATACATGACAACAGCAGATACGTGCTCAGTTGTGATTGATGTAGGCAATGGGAACAATTGAAATGCTGAGTGGCTTTGGGTCTTGTTTGACAATATGTACACATCTCTAATAAAAAAGGGTAAAACTTTAAAATAATGTTAGGTAATGTATTTGCTAACATGAACAAACAATTAGTGGTACATTTATTACAGTATTTATTCAACCTTTTTATTGTGACTTAGGATAAATTCACATTAAATAATGGACAATTATTCTAAATTGTTATCAAAAAATTAACCACCGAGGAAAGGAAACACAGCAACAATAAGTGGAATAGGTAATAAAAGGGTGAAGTTGTTAAAAAATGAGTGTCACATGCTAAAATCAAATACAAAGTATGTGGGACACATTACATTAACCAAAACAGCTCTTAATACCATATGTAAACAGATTCACATGAGCTTCTCGTGCAAATATGTGATTTTAAACATATTTATGTGGAAAAAAAGTTATCTTTTTTTTTTTTTTTTTTTTTTGATGTGATTGTTTTTAAAATGAAAATGCTATTCATTACATTATTGGAACAGTAAAATCAACAAAGAATACTTCAACAGTGTTAAAACTTCAAAATACCTTGTCAGCATTTCATATGACATGCATTCGCACGGTCAGCATACATTTACATCATTGTAGTTCCTATTGTGCTGGATTAGACCCTTAAGTTCTCTCCAGTGTAATTTTTAAGTAACATTGTTTCTACTTCCTGCACAACACCAAAAAGCCAAAAAGGTACATCAGCCAAAGTTCTAGGAACCATGAAAAAGTTTGACAGCCCTATAAATGAACCAAAAGCAGGACACTGTTGCAATAAGTGATTGTAAATCTGAGCTCACAGTTTGAAAAAAAGACATCAACAAATCTTTGTTTCATATACGCTTAAGTTCTCATGATTGTCTGTCACACATACAATGAGCACATTTGCAGCCATCATTCATTCATTCATTCATTCATTCATTCATTCATTTGTATTTTTCCGTTTAGGTTTAAAATGGGTGTCAAGGAAGCACAGTGTGTAGCACATACGCCTCACAGCAAGAAGGTCGCTGGTTCGAGCCCTGGCTGGGTAAGTTGGCATTTCTGTGTCGAGTTGTTGTGTTCTCCCCATTTTTTCTTCTGGGTGTTCTTGTTTCCCCCACAGTCCAAAGACATGTGCTACAGGAAAATTGAAGCTAAACTGGCCGTAGTGTGTGTGTGTGAAGGCAAGAGTGTATGGGTGTTTCCCAGTGTTGTGTTGTGGCTGGAAGGGCATCCCCTGAGTAAAACATATACTGGATAAGTTGGTGGTTAATTTTACTGTGGCAACATGATTAGTAAAAGGAGTAAGCCGAAAAGAAAATCAATGAATGTTTGAGGCTTGAAAGAGGCTTTGAAATTAATGAGTTTAGGCTTAAAAATTGTAGTGTTAACACTAAACTAAACCAGACTAAATAATGCATATAATTTCCTTTTGTCCATCTTCTCACATAGTGAGAAACAAATAAATAGTTTTATTTTTTTTATTCTGGGCAGGGTGTTAGTTTATTTATTTATTTATTTATTTATTTATTTTTTTAGTTAGTTTTAGTTTTTTAATTAATGATCTGGGGAAAAAAACAAAACAAAAAAAAAAAAAAACACTTTATTGAACTAAACCAGGGCTTCTCAAAGTCCAGACTCTGGTCTGGTTGATAAATAAATATATATATAAAGTGCTGTTAATCGATTGAAAATAAAACTAATTAATGACACTGTTTTTGCAATTAATAACTATTAATCACGTTTAAAAGACTGAAACTTTAAATTTTGGCTATTTAAATGTAAAATAAACATTGTTGAATTAAAAAAAAGAAAAAAAATCAATGCCAAAAAATAGGAAAATTATTTCTATGTTGGATTTTAAGTGGACTGCAAAAAAAAAAAAAAAATGCCAATATACAGGCATTGCAAACATGGAAATTGGAAAATTATAGTAATAAAGTATTGAATACAAACAATTGCACTCATTAAAAAGTTGTATTGCTGTGAATTGAGAACATTAATTATAAAGTAGAAACAATTTTTCTTAGTCATCCTTTATATTCAGCCAGTTGCTTAGACAGTCCAGTCTGTTGGTATTATCGGGACAATGTAGCCCTTTTATTTTGAATGATGTGAGGTGAGTGAGAACAGTCTCTCACAAGCAGAATCACAGAATCAACATATGAATTTCTGTGCCTAATTTTGTTGCCACTGGTGCTGCGACAAGGACATAAGAATTATCAAGCGGTACATCAAAGACACCCAAATGTTGTGTCACACCAAAGACTAATTCTTACAGGGACTTTGGTCACATCATCTCTAAACATTTAAACCACTTTGTGGGATACGTATGGCGACATCTGCGATGTTTATGTGTTTGTTCTTGTTGCTAGGAAACGCGCATAGGCACACACACAGACACACACACACACCAATATTTCAAATTAATCGCATGCGTTAGTGCACTAATTTTGACAGCATATATATATATATATATATATATATATATATATATATATATATATATATATATATATATATATATATGAACTGATTATCAAACAGTCAAAATAATGAAAAAGACTGCATGTGTGTTGCATGATTTTGTGGACACATCATATGGAAAAAGCTTCTCTATTCTCCTGGGATGAACTGCATAATCCTATGATTTGTCTGCTTGCAGCTTTAAATATGAGAGGATCTCGTCCTCATGTCCTCCTTATACCTGGATCTACATTTTAATGGGCTCATTACAGCCTGGGCTGTTGAGTGGCAGAGTGAAGTCTAAATGGGCGCTCTCTTTCCTCAAAGGATACGATCCAGGCCGCTTCAGCGCGTGTGTTTGTAGCCCATGGCGATCCAGACCTTTAATCCATTTTTCCACCTTACTTGTCTTTGTGTTTGGGGCAAAACCATGTGAAGCTATCGATAAGAGCAGCTCAGCAGGGGTTAAAGCAGCATTCATCTCCAGCCCCTGCCCCAATCTAACATTAAATATTCAGCAGGCCAATTGAGTATTATTGTTAATACCTGGCTGCACATACTGCTGAAATATTAATTAGCAATATGGTTGCTATAATTTAAGCAGAAGTAAGTTTGAGAACTGCAATTAAAGTCACTCTTAAAAAAAGCTGACAGTGGATTTAGCAATGCTGTTATTCACTGCAGATACAGATATTCAGCTTTACATAAGGAAATAAGATTGTTTGGGTTGACTAGAGAAATGTTTGATTTTTATTTTATTATTTTTATTTTATAACTGATTAGTTCAGTATGGGAGTCCGGCAACTTGCAAAACAAAAAAAAAAATTAAATATCAATTCACTCTGTCTTACTGAAGAGTACAATTCATTTAAACTTGCATATTGGTGTGAATTCATTAGCAAATTAATATATTTTTTATTAAACTAAGAAATTTAAATGTAATGTACCTAAAGAAAATTGAAAGTGCATTCATTTTATTGGTAAAACTTTCTCACTAAACCACCTACTAACTTAATAACTAATAATAAACTTATTTTTTTTATTTTATTGAGCCAAATGTACCTACCGTATGTTATTATGAATTTGTGAGCACCTTCTATTTCGTCACATATCACGTGCGTGTTGTCATGTAGTTTTGTTTTCCTTTACCTCCATGTGTGTTTGTTGTGGCATCAGCTGTTTTGATCAGCTCACTACAGCTGTTGATTGTTTCCGGAGCTAATTCATGGTGGTGTTTTCCTTGTTTCATTGTCTGTTTATTTATTTATTTTTTTTATTTAATTTTATTATTATTATATTTTTTTCTCTCTGTGCCTCCATCAGGACTCTTTGTGGGATTGTGGGTCTGATTCTCGCCAGTGCTGTTCTCTCTGGACTCGACCATACACTGGACTTTGCACAGCACCCATTACTGCAACAGCATTTTGCCGTTTGTATTTTCCATTTGTTTGTATTTATTTTTTTCTGCACCTATTTATCTGCGAACCTGCAGACCTTTAAGGTTTCATGACAGTAGCGTGCACAAGCAGTTATCTAGATTATTTAAACTGAACTCAGATTAGTTAGATCAAATGATCTTCAACTTGCTGTTATGGAACCAATTTAAACGTGGACGTTTAGTTCGGCTCATTGATGTCAGTTTTTTACTTTAATCCCCGCTTTTCTAAATGACTTTTATGAAACCGCCCCCAGGTCACTAATAAATTTACACTCGCAATTGTTGACATTCTTTTATTCAGCATGACAATATACCCTCCTTATACTGTGAATAACAACATTCCCTAATAATCAAATAGATGTTCGATTCTTCACAGAAGTCACCCAAACGAGATTTTACTAGCAGTACATGCTCTGAGACAGAATATAATAATGATAACCTGCTCCTGGTTTCTTTTTTGGTTCTTTGTGTGTGTGTGTGTGTGTGCTTGAGCTCTGCCCTTTTAAACAAACAGGAGCATGTGTTTTTGGCATTGGTATTGGCTTTCAGCCACATCTAGCTTTTCTATCCATCTATTCTGAGCCTTCGGCACTTTAATATAAGTGGCTTTTCTAAGGTCACGCAACCACAACCTCTCAGTTTTCATCTCTACATCCCTGATTTAGGTAGCAGCTCCTCTATTTACAGTGTAGCCTTTTGCTCTACTTGTTACCTTTTAAGACTTGTTGATTTAGCTTTCATTGATAAAAGTATATATCTACGTCATACATACAAGCACCAAAAAACTTTTTAATTTATCATTACATTTCAAAGCGCATCAGTGTTATCTTATGTATTTAATCTGGAGAGCTTACATGGAGGATACAGGTTTGATTCTGACTTGTGTTGGGTCCTGATCCCATTTATCTTTGTGTCATTACTGCGTCTGTCAATATAAAGTAGATCCCCCACTGTCATGCCCATCTCTCATTGATTTTAACTAACAGTGGGTGGTGGCAAAATGGAAATGTACAGCTTGCAGCACCAGGTTTTGCCAATACATTTCAGTCACTTATAGACATTTGCAGCCATTTATAAACGTGTTAGGTGTTTTACCCCATGAAAGCTATTGGGATACTCTTTCCAATTTCCATCAGTGCCCCAACAAGGGTCTAGCTTCATATAGTTTTATGCCGTTTGTGCCATCTTTGCCTCAGTATTTTAGTTTTGACCTTGTACAACGTATTTGCTAAAACTAAATACCTCATTCCACCTTTGGTTAGGTAATGAAGTGTAAAATGATTATTAAGCAGCCATTACAGCATATTAGTGGAAACTGGTAATGATTGGGATAATTTTCACTTTCTACAAATTTGATTGGATAAAAATTATTATAGTAGAAGTTTTCTATATTTTAAATTATCTGACTGTTTAAAACGGACATGTAAAAGCTGCTGCTCTCTTTCTTGGGTGTCGCCTTGCTGCTTCGTGGTTGAGACACACTGGTTAATGTTTGCATACATATATGACCAATGGTACCATGCAACATGGCGTGGCAAATATTTTCATGAGAGCTCTATAAAAAAAATCCACAACCTATTTATTTAATACATAATAAAATTTATTAATTTAGCAACTGAAGGTGCTGACTACTTCTTAACCATGGTTGTGTCATGACAGTTACTCTGAGTTGCTCTTGTTGTCACAAAATAATACAACAACAAGCACGTCAAGACTGAAAGCCTCTGCATCTTGTGGTTGTGTGTGCGCAGTCAGTGGAGGCTCATGCTGCAGAGCCAGGAAAAACTATAAAAAAGCTGTAGTTACAAGTTATAAAAGAGTAGCATACAAAATTTGGCCAGACAGTGCTGTGAAAAAGTGCAAGATAAACAAGATGGTGTATCACTGATTTCAATTTTTGTACAATGAGTCACCTTTTCTGTTGATCGCACGCATACAAGTGATGCGAATTTGCAGGTCAGAGTTCACCAAGTATGAACTCTGGAGCTCAGCAACATGTGAAACTTGTTTCGGTTTGTCGTATTCAAGTACGTATGAATGAAAGTCATTGGAAAAAAAATGCAACTTAGGCCTACAGTGATTCAGGATTAAAAAGAAAGGGCAAAAAAAATATGACGACAGTAGAAAAGCAAAACAAAAGATGAATTGCAGACATTTTAGGAGATTTAGAAACTAAACTCTTGCCAGACACATTCTTTTAGTCCCAAAAAGAGATCCTTAAGATAAAAATGTGCACTCTTTGAAAATGTACCGCTATAGTGACATTTTTATTCTAAATGGAAAAATCTTGATAACATTTCAAAGGAACAGTATGTGATTTCCACCACTAGAGGGCATGCATTTACAACAAACAAATGCATGGTTTGATGATGCCATGGCCGAGTGTGGAATCACGGGAGTTGTTGTCTTTGTTACATTCTACAGAACTAAATTGTGTTCATGGATGAGCTGAAGTATTTAAAACTTATTATTACAGTAGTTTGAAGCAGAGTAATGCTTTGTTCACACCAGACGCTATTTGAGCATAAATAAACACATGAACATTTGAGTTTACTCAAAATCCACTTCATTTGCGTATCAAATCAGCTTCTGTCTGCATGGTGACTGAAGTTTTATTGCTAAATGGCTAACATGGATTTTATTGAGAAAATAACTGTTCATGTGTTTTATGAAGGCTGAAAAACAGCGTTGATTCATTTGGAGCAGTGTCTAAGTCCACTAAACCCTTTCGGAGGTGCACACAGCTCTGTGAGCACATAAATTCTTCAGAAACTTAACCTGAATGATAGAAGCATTCAGCGGTGCTTCATACTCAGCCGAGCTCAGTTTGATGAACTGTTGTCGGTATAGGCGGGAGGATTTCCCCCCGGGACATCAACAACAGGCACTACATCATAATCATCTCCTGATTAATTAACGCACCGTGAATTTCCGCTGAAGTTTAAATATTCGAACTCTAGCGATTCGCGCGTTCATTGTGTCAAATACTCAATTCATGCCATGTGCACATTTCGCACCGCAGGATGTCTATTCACATTTTTGCATTGATTTAACATGATAATCACTCGTTCTTGATGCTTCATCCACGTCTGGTGTGAACGCAGCATACGGCTGAAAGATGACAAAGTAAAATGGCATGAAAGCAGAAAAAAAACTTTTATTGGTAAACTTTAATTTTATTGTAGAAGAAGCAGTGCGGTTTTATCATACTAAATCCATTTTAGGTTCTTTTATGATAATAAATTGCTAATAAAATGCACAACATATTAAAGTGGCTTTGGTATTTCCCTGTTTTTGTTTTTTTTTATTTTAATTTTTTTTTTAACAAACTGGAAATCAAGAGTGTGTGAAGTCATTAGCATGACGACACAGAAAACGGTTTGTGTCTATAGTTAAAATTGCTTGGATTGGAAAACTGTGAGAAACGTTTGGGATAGTGTAAGTACATATGTCAGCAAAATATATCACTGGATTAAATGTTTTTTTAGATATTGTAATGAAAAAAAAAACATACATATATTGCCTTTAAGTGGACCTCAGAGAACAGAGAAAAATACCACTTTAAGTTTAAAATGATTTTTAAAGATGTTTGTGGTCATCATCCTTTATAAGTATTGATCAGACCTTTAGAGGTGCAATGTGTCAATAGCCGCATTTCCACTATCAGGCCAGTGCGAGCCAGGGCTTATATCGGGCCAGGCCGGGCCAATCGCCCGGGAGGTTGAGCAGTGAGGCCGAAATCATGTCGCGTTTCCACTGTGGGGCTAGTAGCTGGCAGCGCGTCACGCAAACCCCGCCCCCAAAACATCCCCCGAATCGAACGTCACTCAAACCGCCCACTTCAGCGAGAATCATGCAGATAAAGCACACCAACACATCATCACGAAACTATTAAAATTAGGACAACCAAAACAAACAAATTACACGTTACTGTACAGCAGTACAACGCATGTCTATACGCACATGCCTGTGTGTTTTCATTCATCATATTCATTTACTCGCCGACCGACTGGCATCGAAATCCAGTGGTCTTGCCACCAACGGAGGGACTCGGAGCACAGGGAGCGCACACATCCATAATATAACATCACATATATAAATTTCTCCGTTAATAACTCGATATAAAATGTATTTTATAACATCTTCTAGACAGAATCTGTCCAACATTCATCCCAAATGCTCCGGAGAGAACTGAAACATGATTTTTTTCCCCCCTATAGGCTTTATGACACTTAATAGGTGATTCCCTTTATTTAAAGATGTTGCTTATTATATCTTAAGTAAAGGAAAGTGTTCAGTGTTTCAGCACAAGAGCAGCACGTAATAAAATATAGCCTAAATTTCGTTGCGCTCAGCAGCAATGCACTAATAAAGCTCTTTATGTATTTAAAATTTACTTTTTTAATTTTACCACGTTATATAAAAACATACACACTTGTTTGAGGACACAGAACACATTTTGAACTTGCAGTTTTTCCCGTCAAAAAAGTGCTGCGCGGCTGCAGACAGAAAAAAAGGTCGCCTATTTCTGCGTTCACTCACCCCGAAAATGCTCTATTTTCATGATTGGATTAATTTCATCGTATCCAAATACTTTATAAATAATATTTAAAACATTTTCCGGTGTTTATTTATTTTTATTTTTTTAGAAAATATCTAAAATCTTTTTTTCAAAGAGGCTTTTGAAAAATGAAAGTTTAATATAAATTTGAAACAGTTTGATATAGTACCTATTTTTTTATAGCTATAGCTTTTGTTAGTTTTATATTGGTTTATTTATTTAATGTGATTTTATTATAGGCCTATCTAATATTTGTAATTCTTTAAATTATTTCAATATAGGGCTATTTTATCTAGATATGACACTATTGATTTGAGCCTACAAAAGTGGACATGAAATTTGTAAAGTTTAATGTCCTACTGTTGTATTCATATAGTGTATTATCTCGAAAATAAATTAAAACAATAAAAATAAAAGAAAAAATCCGCTCGCGGCATCAACAGAGCTATGAATGGAGCGCTCTTTTTTTCGGTCTCACACACATACACAGGCATCTAAACGCGCAAAAACACACTTACAGTATTAAACTTGACAAAACCTCTTGAAAACCTTTACTGTCTGCTGTGTCTTTAATATGGTGTAAAGATTATTATGCGTTATTGAAACATCAAAGATGCAGCAAAGAAAGATCATTTTATGCAACAGCCTACATTTAAAAGAGAAACTTAAGGGCGATCATATGCAAAAAAGACCCCAGCCTATAATTTGTTCCAGATGTTTTCTTTCCCTTATTTATTTATTTGTTTGGCGCATGTACTCGAGTGCGATCGGAAAACTGTGCCCGCCTCTCCTTTCACTCCGCCCCGAAGCCCCGGCTGGCCCTCCTTGGCCCAAGGTATTCGGCGGGCCGAAAAAGGCTGGCCGTTGGCCCCGAGAAAGCCCCGCTTTGGCCCGATTAGGCCCCGGAAGTGACAGTGGAAACGCCACTGGCCTTGGCTCGCCCTGGCTCGCTCGCTTTAGGCGCGATAGTGGAAACGCGGCTAATGTATTTCCATATACATTCACATCTATTATTCACAGAGTCAGTCTCCTACTGCGAGATGCATGATTTCACTAACACATACAAAATGCAGACGTCCATCTCTAGAGAAAAGAAGAGTGACACCCACCGAAAGCGGAGCAACATGTTTCATTCTGCTGAAAACATCTGTTATGTTAGTTACTGTTAATATGCGCTGCTACACTCAAGAACATGATAGGAATACTCATTGCGTATCCCCTTAATTCAAATATAACACATGAAATCACGTACACATTTGCAAAAGAGAAATACACATTTGTTCCACCATAAGTTCCCTGAAGGGTCTATTAATGTGCAATTCACTGATAAGTTTGTGCTTTTATTAAATCAGCAAAGCTTTTAATGAAAGCATGTGTCCTGCTGCTTCACGGGGAATGGACTCACTTTAAATCAATACTCTACAATGTTCAATTATTAATCATGATATTCAGTGATATTCAGTGCAGGAATCCCTCAGGTCTTTTTTCTGCTTAATGTTTTCTCTCATTTCCAACAAACGTTATTATAACTCTGCAATTTTTCTTATTTTTATTTTTTATTTGTCACAGGAAAGCTTTTATTATAATCCAGAACAATTTGTATTATTTACTTGAATATAGTGTTTGTCGAAATGCCACAAACAGAAATTGGTGTAGTTTTTTTTTTTACCCACTTCCTATACAGCTTTTAATTTGCTAACATTACCTTTAATACTTTTTTTTCTGTTATTTCTTTATTTCTTCTTGTCTGCCTTTTCCTCCAATTTCCCTCCATTAGTGACTTTCTGAAGCCAATGTTTGTTTAACCGGGATTGCCAATCTTCTTATGACAGCTGTTGATTTCTCGGCTCAAGCGGGGCTGGTGTGTGTAACCTCTGAACCCTGACCTTTGACACTGGAAGCCAGTCTTTCTTTCTTTCTTTTTTTTTTTTTCGCTAATCACGCAAGAGGCCACAGTGTCATTTGCTGGAGGGCTGGAGTCACTGTACCTGATGTGAAATACTGTTAACACATTTCATTTCCTCTCTGCCTCAAGGCCTGATAAAAATTCAACAACCATAGAGCACAGCGAGCGGCCACAGATCACAACCCACAACAACTGGACCTTCCGGGTCTTTTACTGGACATCATGGGTTTTGAGGCCATAGAAAACAAAAAGGATTTGTATAGTGTAAAAGTAATTTTGCACATGAATACAATTGCTACTACTAATTTAAATAACATCTGCATCCTTATCGCTGACAAACATTTTACAAATGAATTGACTGTGGAGAATTCAATTCGTCTTTATTTACATAGTGCTTTTACAATGTAAATTGTGTTAAATCGGCTTAACATAGAAGTTCTAGTAAATTTAAACTGTGTCAGAGTTGAGTTTAGTTAAGTTCAGTGTGGTTTAATTTTCACAGCTGAAAGTCCAAACACTGAAGAGCAAATCCATTTATGCGCAGCTCCACACGTCCAAAACCAAGCAAGCCAGTGGTGATAGTGGTGAGGAACAAAACTTCACCAATTGACGAAAATGAAGGAAAGAACTTTGACAGAAACCAGGCTCAAAAGGGCACTTCCATTTCTCCTCTGGCCAAACATCCTGTAGAGCTGCAGTCTGGGCGCCGGAGGCTGAAGAACGCTAGACGTCCATCGTGGAGAAGCTGTAGGTGTGAGTAGGTCACCGCCAGGTGTTCAGGCTGACCCATGGGATCAATGGAAAGACTTACTTGTCCCTGGGTCTTTCAGCAACCAGTCTCATGTTCTCCGCTCCTCCATGAACGCCACAGCATCTGCTCAGGATATGGCCTGGTCCAGGATTAAGGATACCTTGGTATCATCTCTTCACAGGTTGTCTCTTGAGGGCTTAGGATGAGTATCTCTATATGGAAAATAATTCCTATAGTCATTGATAGTATCTGCCTTAAAAAAGCTTTCTGTCAGATCCACATGTAAGTATTTATACTAAAAATAATATGTAATGGTAATAAATAAGATCTTGTCAAATGTTTGTATTCATAAATCAATAATAATAATAATGATAATGACAATAATTATTATTACTATCATTATTGTTATTGTTGTTGTTGTTGTTGTCAATGTTAGTATTATTATTATTATTGTTTTTTTTTTTTTTTTTTTTTTTAGTAGTAGTAGTAATAGTAGTGGTAGTAAGCCATTCTGCCACAAAAATAATTATATTAATAATAATAATAATAATAGCCAAACCAATAGCACCTATACTAATAATAGCACCAATAGTTATTATTATTATTATTATTATTATTATTATTATTATTATTATTATTACTGTTGTTGTTGTTTTTATCTGTCACAATCACCAGTGATGTAATCCTGGCAGATCCCTGATAAAAACACAGCTCAATTATAAAAGTAACTACAAATCTGCCTGTACATGAACTACAAGTTCAATTATGCACCACTCACACACAGCTGAAGCTGTTTAGAATTAATTACATGGACTTTAAAAAAAAGCCAACACAAACTGAGTCTTGTTATACTTGCTTTGTTGTGTTTGACCCTCGCCTGGTTTGTTTGTTAAGTTATATTGTCTACTGCCCGCCTGTAGAGACCCTTCACCTGTTATTTGACAATGACTCTGGATCCTCTGTAAACATCTGTTTGCCCCTGTGTTGACTGTTGCATGCCGGACCATTCTCTGTTCAATAAACCCTGCATCATTACATTATTATTATTATTAATATTACATTATTATTGTAAAATGTTAACAAGCTATTTTTGAAAACGTTCTGCCACACAAACAATAATAATAAAAATAATAATAATAAAATAATAATAATAATAATATGGTTATTATTATTATTATTATTATTATTATTATTATTATTATTATTATTATTATTATTAATTCATTTATTGATTCATTTATTTTCTTGTCGGCTTAGTACCTTTTTTAATCTGGGTTTCCCACAGGGGAATAAACTGCCAATTTATCCAGCATATGTTTTATGCAGTGGATGCCCTTCCAGCTGCCACCCATCTCTGGGAAACATCCAAACACACTCATTCACACTCATACACTACAGGACATTGAAGCTTACCCATATAACCTGTACCACTTATATTTGGACTGTGGGGGAAACCGGAGCACTCAAAGGAAACCCACGCGAAAGCGGGGAGAACATGCAAACTCCACACAGAAATGGCAACTGACACATCCGAGGGTCAAACCAGCGACCTTCTCGCTGTGAGGCAACAGCACTACCTATTGCGCCACCGCGTCGCCTTATTGTATTTTTACAGCCATTCTGCCACACGAACACATTCTCTAAATACTCAGTGTCTTAATGTCAGATGTCGTCATTTATCACTCAATAGTCCCTCATGCATCTTATCAAGCTCTGCAGACCACATCTTTTCCTCCATTTCTGCCTTTCCACATCTTACCTTTATTATCACATTTAATGCAAGCACCGTCTCCATCTCGGCCGCACCCTGCTTTTTTTCTTTCTTTTATTCCCAGAGCCCATTATGCAGGATAAATAAGTGAGAAGCAATTTATTCTGTGCCGTGAAGGTTGAAAAGATGTGTATGATCAGCGACAGCCATTATCATACCCCGTGTCAGCATTATACCTGTAAACGCACCACTGGAGCAGCGCACGAGCCCAAAGCCTGATAAAGCCATCAATAACTTCATTCAAGGGAACACACACGCACTTCCAACAGTGGATGGAGAGGAAAAAAGGGGCGTCCTGAACTGAAGAGGAGAAGGTCATCTTTGGTCATGAAGCCATAAGTGAATACTGATGTTGTCTACCCCCTCGGGTTCACCAGTGGCCTGTCTGTCACCCCCATCAGAGAAACACCGTCCGACCACCCAAACTGTCACCCCAGAAGAGCGCAGCCCACTTCACACGCGGGATTGGACGTCTGACAGCTCGTATAAGAAATTTACAGCTCTATCACTGCTATTTAATTCGTTTTTCACACTATGATTAAATTGAAAAAGGGGGCGGTTTTATTGAGGGAGATGCTGTTTAATGTACAATGGGCAGGAGGAGATTAAGAACGGTATTGCCTAGTGATGTTTCTTTTTTTTGTGTGTATTCAAAGTTGTTTTCATTTAAGAATACATCGTTAAAAAAATTACAGTTTGGGGATATTGAAATGTTGAAAATGCAACTAAAATATAAAGTGTATTTTACTGCTATTTCAACTAGTTTGAAATGGCAGATTGTACAGGAAATAATTTATACAAAAACACATGTCAGTATAAGTCAGTTTGTTAAGTGTTTAATTTTTTTAAAGCAAAGAGCGAGGTTGCATGTAAATTCAAAAGTGTAAATCAATGGAAAACACTTGTGTATTACAAAACATGGACTCTTAGAAATTAAGAGCTGTCACTGGGGTGGTACCTTTTCAAAAGGTACAAATTTGTACCTAAAAGCTCCATATAATACCTCACGGGTACATATTAGTACCTAAAAAGTACAAAAGTGTTCCTCTTAAAATTTTTCGGTACTAATATATACTTTGAAGGTACCAATATGTCCCCTTTAAGTAAAAATGTGTACCTTTTGAGAAGGAACCACCTCAGCGACAGCTCGCGTACCTTCATATCTGTGAGTGTGGGGATTGGTAATAGCTTTTTTTTTTAACAGTGAAACAAGACAATATAGTAGGAATATTCTAATATACTACACTGTTAGACATTTCTGTAAATTATACAGTTATTTACTGTATTTCACCCAGTGTAATACTGCAAATTCCTTTTACGGTAAATAACTGTATTTACCGTTGCATTATGGGAATTTAGTGTGACGTCGAACAACATATACAGCGATGTACTGTATTTGTAAAAATTCGTGTATTACACTGTATTTTCCACAACTGCTTTAACGCCACCTTGCGGCGATTCGACTACTCTGCACCACATTTTGCCTGAGGACCCTGGAGCAATTCTGGAGGACAATTTATTAGTGTGCCTGAAGAACATACTGGATTTATCAAACTTTACACTGGTAAGCTGAGGCAGTGTTTCATTTTACAGAATGTTTTGTGGACGAGAATAGAACAAAGTATAAAGTTGGCTATTATTATTTTCTCTGGCTTGGCGTTATTTGAGAAATATATCATCTATTAAGATGTTACCTTTATTTAATTTATTACATTAACACTACTATTACTTTAAATAAGACTGTTTATGACTATTAGCCATTGTTCGTCATATCTTTTTATTTATTTACATAGGAACCGGTGTTGCAGCGGGTTTTGGTTTAGGAGGGAACCAGAGGTATGCAGACAGTTTTGGAGGACCCTTAGCACGAGACAACGGTCCGGCAGAGAGTGTTTTCCCCCAGAAGAATATGAATGAAAGACCATCAAATAATCCAGGTAAAAGCGCGTCTGTCTGTGCTGACAACACTCGACATTGATTTGAGCACCTCTATTAGCATTTGTTTGCTCGGCAACATTGGCTGAAGCAATCTTAAAATGGTAATGTTAACTGTTAGCTAAACTGAGCTAAGTTTATACTGAATTGGACTCACTCATTTTAACATGCAACGTTTAACTTATATTGATTTATACTATATATATATTAGATGTTGTGAACTTATTTTTCTCTGGTTTAGAGTAACTTAACTTATAACGTTAGCTTGAGAAAATAACATCGCGACGTAACCTATAAGAACGTTAACGTAAATCTATACAATATGCATAGAGGTAAAGTTGGTTTTATTTTCGCACATTCGTTCATTTAGAAGACTATATACTGTTTACCATGTTAGTTTGAATATTCGATCAGAATTAGCATGCCAGTATGACTTGAAATCAACATTAACACTGTTTATTTGACCGTGAGCATGTTGTACTTTGATAGTCATTAGCTGCTAAAATGATTTCGCTATTTAGAGTTTGCAAATAATACTTTTTTTGAAATTAAATTATTAAGGGGGAAGTCTGAATCTGCTAATATAAAACCAATTTTACCTCTATGCATTATGCTAATAACCATCTTTTTACTATTTATTGTTTGCTAATTATTTTTTTATCACAACTCTTGACATTTGGTTTAACATAATTGTTACCATTATATTTTTTTCTGTTTAGATATGGCACTGGCACAGCAGCAGGTTTTGTCTGAAGAAACAAACAGCATTTCGGAGGAACATCTTGATCAGCACAGCCTTATGCTTAAAAAATAAGCAAGACCAGTAAGCAACCAAGGTAAACAAATAAAAAAAAAGTTGTGTGGAGGTTGTGGATTGTAGCATGGTATTCTTATCTGTATTTTTGGCTTTTTTATGGTCTCAATATAGAATACTGGGAGCCTGCCTGTGCAAACTGGACCTCATACAACAGTAAGTACTGTACATCTATTTGTTTCTCAATATAGTAACTTTACTTTTAATACAAAATGTGTCACATGTTTAGTTGCTAGCTAAATAAAAAATATTTTTCCCTTTTTTATTAAACCATTTAGTAGGGTTTTTTTCATCTTTGTTTATAATATTTTGAGCAGATTGAGGTCTGTCATGGGTCAGACATTTCAAAATACAATAATTAGTATTGGGATACATGCATTTGTCTATGTATTAAATGTCTTTTTCCCCATTTCATGTTGCCTAAATATTTTGTAATAAATAAAATAATAAAAATTTTTGTATAAATAATTCCAGAGGATGAAACAAAATGCACAGCAACAACCAGAGTGAGCCAGAAGATAGCAGGAGAAGTAGTGAAGAGAATGACAACCATGAACAACAGTGAGTTATCCTTCTTTCACCAGCTAACTGAGAACTTGGATTAGGTGAGACACTCTCAATAGTTTTATCAGTATTCAGTCAGTTTTAGTTTATTAGGAATACATAAAACAAATAGTCTAATCTGTCCTGCAGTGAATCAACCCATCACAAATGCTACAATGTTTTTGTAAAACCTTGTTAGGGAAAAAAAGTAAACAGGACATTCTGGTTAGTTATCTTTTAAACATGGTAGTGAGCAGGTTATGAGCAGGAGCCAGTTGCTCAGTACCAGCTGAAAACTACCCCAACCTAGCTGCCATGCTTCAAAATAATTAACCAGTATATGATTTATTTTTTTTAAACAAGCTTCTTCTATGCTTATGTTAGTCTGTTTGTCCTTATCCAGAGTTCTTCATAATCCTGGACTGGGCCAAATCCTGACCAGATGCTGTGGTGGTCATGGAGGAGTGAATCCTAAAAGACACATGTGATCAATGAGTTTCCGCATTGATCCAATGGGCCAGCCTGACCACCCGCTGGTGAACTTTCGAGCCTCCGGTGCCTAGACTGCGGCCTTGCACAAGTTTGGCTAGAGAAGAACTGGTCGTGCCCAACTGAGCCTGGTATCTCTCAAGGGATTTTATTCTACACTTTCGTCAGTTGGTGAAGTTTCTTCCATGCCACTGTCGCCACTGGATCGCTTGGCTACGATTGGTGGATCGGTGGATTTGCTCTTCAGTGTTTGGACTTTCAGCAGTAACATTTACTGCTTCAATTCTGAAAACTGGACTGAAGCAGCTTCAATTTACAAGAACTTCTATATTAAGCTGCTTTGACATCATTGATCTACATTGTAAAAGTGCAATAGAAATAAAGATGAATTGCATTTGAACATGTGAATTCAGACCTTGTTGAGCATTTGACACCAGAATTAGTAATATTTTAAAGTTGGGTTGTTTCTGAGTCGGCTAATAGTTACAAATATTTATTTTTCCAACAATATGCAATTCAGAAGTTTACATTTTTATTGTACATATATGTTCTAGTGCTTTGTGTGATTTATTTATTTTTAATGTGTTGATTTTATTGCTTAATGTAATTTTCACACATTTTCCTTAAATGCTTTAAGCATTATTAATGTTTTAAAGAATGGAATATTTTGTAATTGTGTCTGGTTTAATGTCAGTAGTACTTAGTACAATTGGGTTTTTTTTTCTCAACAATATGCAGGTCAGACACTTAAATTAGTTTTGTACATGTATGTTAATGTGCTTTGTCATTTTCAATGTTTTTTTTCTTAAAATAAAATATTTTGAATGATTGCAATGTAATGTTTTTACACATTTTTAAGCTTGTTTTAAGCATCTCCAGTGTTTTAAATAAAGAGTGTTTATTTTGTTAATATTTTGTAATTGTGTCTTTTTTAGGTCTATAGTATTAAAATAATATTAATAAAATTATATTATAAAATATTTAGGACAAAATTAAAAGGTTTACAGTAGCTAACTGTTAACTTAGGTTTTTACAGTAGTTAACCATTTTCAGACACTACGGTAACATGCTGTAAACGGATTTACAGTTGTATACTGTAAATCTAAAATACAGTAACTTACTGGCAACAGTGTTGCCAGTAAGTTACTGTAAAAACCCTTTGAAATGTCTAACAGTGTAGTAACTACACTCTAAAAAATAACTCAAGCGATCTGTTACCACTACAGAGTTTAATACATTGTTGTAACTTAAAAATTCTATATTGCTGATTATATTAAAACTTTTAAATTGCCAGAGTAATTTTATTAAGTTTACACAACAGGAAAATATTGATAATTACATCAACTTAAAAAAGAGGGTAATTTAAAGATAAATATATCTGTCAATTAGTTTAAAACAATATTTAACTTATAACAACCCAAAAAAATTGCGTTGATAACTCAATTTTTCCACACCAATGGAGTTCTGGATTTCAAAGCTCCTCCCTCACTGAACGATCAAGAGGCATGTCCGGACAAGTTTTAAGCAGACCATTTGGCACAAAGGATACTTTAAGGTGAGATATCTGGGTTTTATATCATTTCCAAATCAATATTCTACATTCCATTAGTGTTGGCTACTCCTGGTAAATTATAGTTGATGTTGGCAGTGTTTTTTGACTAGAAAATAG
This sequence comes from Danio rerio, assembly GCF_052040795.2. Taxonomy (NCBI): domain Eukaryota; kingdom Metazoa; phylum Chordata; class Actinopteri; order Cypriniformes; family Danionidae; genus Danio; species Danio rerio. The sequence goes on from NC_141037.1 coordinate 50,949,996, forward strand.
TAGATAAGAAAGTAAAAACACATACGGTAAGCCAGAAAGGCAATTTAGTATATATGTCAAAATAACAAAGTTTATATAGTAGATGCTTTTTTCATATATAGTATTGCTTTATCCTGCATGTTTTATGTTAGTTACCCTAGCAGAAATATATATTCTGGAGCTTGCTCACAGTTGTTATCCAACCTGAAATTTGTATTTTATTCCTCCTGTTCTTATGGAAAATATTACATTTATCTACTGATTGCTAAGATTTTCATACAAAGTTCATGCAACTGTATTACAACTTTCTAGGCTGATCTGTATTTTAGATATAAGTAGGCTTTTATATAAAACAGGTTGGGGGTGCAAAATGTGTAAATTTGAAACATCAACATAAATAGTTTTGCTAAAACATTACAGACTACACCATGGTAATTGTGGGCAACCATTTCCATGCCTCTGTCAAGATTGTTTGTGTTTTTTCAGAACATGGGGCAGCCTTAGATCACATTTATCAAGACATCAAACTTAGAAAACCTCCAGATTTGCAGAAAGTTTTTATTTTACTTGTCCTTGTTGCAATGCCATGACAATTTCCATAGAAATTAAAAAAAAAAACACGAAACTGTCATCTGTGTATTTCAGAACTGCAATTTCAGAACTAACATGTATGGTACATTTGCTTCCCACAGAAGCCGAAAACATACTCCTCACTCATTGCATGACTTCAAGGCAGACATAATAAAAAGGTATGTATGTTCATTCAATGCAGATCAACACAGTGATGTGGATGGTCAAAGTGGGGAGCTGTCTGATGAAGGTCAAGATGACAATAATGATGTGACAGACCTGCCAAACTGCATAGAAAAAAAATGGCTTTGTTGTGTCTAAAACTGGAGAGCACTTTAAATGCATCTTACAGGTGTATAGAAGAGGTTGTTAAAGAGTTAAATTTTATATCTTGATCAGCATCTGGACCCATCATCAAAGGTATTTTACAGGCCTGCTTGGGTTGTAAAGCCCATCTTACAGTCCACAAATCTGTCTAATGTAAAACTTTTGCATGAAGTAACAAAAATAAACAATTTTCAAGTTATTGCAGATAAAATGGGCAAGAAATAAGGGATATCTTGGAGCGCTGGCCTGCATTATCAGATGCAACACAGGTAAGTTTAGTTTTATTTTTAGTCTAGTTTCACAATTTTGCAAGAAAATCATCTTCAAGTTATTTATGCTAAAAACTTCTTACAACAATAACATATTACATGTTATTTGTTGTGTTACACATTGTATACAATTATTCCATTATTTAATTATTCTATTTTTTCTACAGATAAATGAAGAATTCAAGAGGATAACCACTGTAGGTCTTGAATCCACATTTATGGCCACACTTGACAAATGCACCCAAAACTAATGGACCTGGCCTCATCCAGGGGAGGAGCTAAAGGGGAAATAATCGGAAGGATTAAGGATATGCTTCTTGAGGTATTGTAAATAATTTGTACACACTAGAATAGTTTAGATTTGTGTTAAATTGTCAGGTTGCCATCAGTTGTTTGTTCAGATAAAACTATATTCATTTACTGTAGGTACTTTATCTTGATATATATTTTTCTAATTAAACAGAACAATGCAGTTGAAGTATGGAGAGAAGTAGCCATTCACTGTCTTGTTGTCTATCTTGGAGAGAAAGAAGAGGATCTTTTTAAGGAGTTTGCTGTGAGTATTACAATGTTTTAAAATTAAAATTAAAATTAAATCTTCCCTTGACAGTGGAAACATACAAGACAAAATATATGCTCAATGACTGCTCTCTTTTAGTTTAATGTGTAGGTATATTACATTGTCCACACACACTGGGTTTACCTAGGTCTGTGTTATAATAACAATGTACTATTTAGTTCAATAAACAGATGTTGACAATAATGAGAAAGATTTGTAAAATGGGCATGACTGTTGCGTTTCACTTTTCCATTTAAATTACATTGTGAAACGAATTATTCTTATGATTGAGTGGCTGGGTGCATGACCATGTAAGGGGTAAAATAAAACAAAGTTTCCAGAGATTAACTGAAATCAAATGTAAGTAAAATAAAAAACTGAAGTAATTATAAATGTAATTATCTCTATCATGCTAATCTATTTTTTTATCTTGCTTTACAAGAATACACAAGAATCATTGATCATGCTAATCTATTTTTTTATCTTGCTTTACAAGAATACACAAGAATCATTGGTGATCTGTCAACTATGGAATTAAACCACAAGACGGGAACCATCATTGTTGAGGGAATCAGAATCCTGATTGGAATGGATATCTCAAGGTGTTGTGCTCTGCTAACGGGCATAATATATGCTCTGAATCTGAGCTACCCCAAGGAGCTTAAATATACTTGTTAAGTGTTTCAGAAGCTGTTTCTTGAACTTGATGGACTGAAGCCCAGTGCAAAAGTAATGCGTCTCAAGAACAGCATTTTCTGAAGCCTCTACTTATTTCAAAGTACATTTTGCTCTTTATGTTGCAACTATATTGTTTTGTATTTTGAAGTCCACATGCTGATCTTTTTATTTCATACTGTTTATATGAATGGTGGCATTTACATATGTTTGTTTAAAATAATACAAATGTTACATGTTTTACAATTAAGGTTAGCTAATAACAAGTAGTTTGTAAAATGTACAATTTATAAGTTAATAGTTAGCTTTAAGTGTATCAATGCCTATAACTCTTGTTTTGTTGGAATTCATTGTGATGGCATAGCTATGCATGCATGCACATTTTTGAAGGCAAAGCTGACGGGTCAGTTTGTTTATAATTTGTGAGACAGTACACATTTGTGTTTTGTAAACTTTGAGAAGTGCAATATTTAAAATAAAACATTGAAAACTGTGTTTCTAAATAAATAAAAAGTTACTGAAACTAAAATTGCTGTTGTTTAAAAATGTATTTCTTACAAGCACCTAAATTAACAATAATATGAAAACAAACAAAAAATTTAATTTCAGCTACTTAATTTTTTTGAGATTTTAAACTTGAAAACTAGCATGTATAATTATGGTAATTAAGTACATAACACTGGTTTTTGTTTAAATGTTAATAAAAAAGCTAGTTGGAACAACTTAATTTTTTAAGTACTCAACTTAAAAAAATTGAGGTTATGCTATGTAAAAATACCTCTGATTGAAGAGGTAAAGGTAATTTGGCTAACATAATAAAGTTTGCTGTCTGAACTTCATTTTGTTAGATGTTGCCGTAACTTGAAAATATTGATGCAAACTGTTGCGTTGATTTTTTTTGTTTGGTCTAAGCAATATTTTTTAGAGTGTAAGCAGAGAATATAAACTATTTTATTTATGTGTTTATTTTTTACTTAACTATACGTAACTTTGAGGTACTGAAACCACATCTATGCAAACTGAACATAGACTTTCTGTAGACTTACTGTAATAATAATAATAATAATAACAATAATAATAATCACACATTTTGGGTTGCACGATGACTCAGTGGTTAGCATTGTCTCATCACAGCAAGAAGGTTGCTGATTTGAGTCCCAGCAGGTTCAATTAGCGTTTCTGTGTGGAGTTAGCATGTTCTCTCAGGGTGCTCTGGTTTTCCTCATAATCCAAAAATATGCAATATATGTGAAATCATTCATTCAATTTTTATTTTTTTATTTTTTGGCTTAATCCCTTTTATTCATCAGGGGTCACCACAGCGGAATTAACCGCCAACTTATCTTGCACGTTTTAGGTTGCGGCTGTAAAGGCATCCGCTGCGTAAAACATGTAGTATGCAGAAGGAAAATGAATAAATAAATAATACATTTTTATTTTATTTTATTTATTTTATTTTTTAATTTTTGTAATGTTTTGGGGGTAAATCAACAAATGATTATGCAGTAGAAACAAACAAAAAAAAAGAGGAGAAAACTGTCCCAAATAATGCATTACATAAACTATATATTTATATAGGCTGCTTAAGCTCTACATACTGTACTTTTCTAGTGTAGAGCCCTTAATCCTTCAGTATGTAATAATACCTGTGACAGTTCAGTGCATGAAGTGTCCAACATTTTAATATTATTATTAAATAGTGTACTTATCAGGTATTTATTACCAGGTTTTTTTATTTTTTTTTATTTGTTGTTTTCAGTGATTACCAGGGCCACACAGAGTCTGCTGATATTCTTCGGACAAGACAATTCACACATCCATTCCATAATACCGGTAAATTCTGACATCATTAACTAGAAATGACCTCTTAGTGGTTGTGGCTGTATTTGTAAACATAGAAGAGGTCGGGCTTTTGTTGATGGTTTCACTTGTATTTGAAGCCTTAGTATCATGCAGCTGCTTTGTCCCAAAGACATCCAACGACACAAGCGCGAACCACGGCTTAATGTTTACACATCTGATCCATTAAAAATTCTGTGGATGGATAAGTATCGTGAACAACTTTGATGAAAACATATGGAGGAACGCTTTTGCATCTCGAGATGTACATAATATGTATGTGTGTGTGTGTGTGTGTGTGTGTGTGTGTGTGTGTGTGTGTGTGTGTGTGTTTGTGTGTGTGCTGGAGCTCACCAGGTGCTTCACGTGCACACACGTCAAGCAACTGAAGCAGAGCTTGAAGGTAAACAAACAGCAGTTTATCGATATTTTTTGAAACAATTTGCATTAATAATGAGCATAGAAACATTATCTGACTAACATCTAGCAGCTAAATGTATCTGGAAAAATGTATCTAAATGTATCTGGAAAAAAAAAAGTTTTTTTTTCATAAACAGCAGGATCGTGAATGTGTCTAAATGTTCTGATTGGCTGGAGTAGACATCTCACATCAGCATGTTCTAATCATGAACTCACTCTTTATGGCAAATTTCCCTATGTGTTCACACAGAGCAGCATTTCGGTAAATTACTGGTAATGTTACAACTTATGTTTCTGGAAAATTGGCGGAATTAATTTACCTGTATTTACAAGGAGGAACAATTCACACATCATTCCTTTCCTAGAAAATTACCTGCAATTTTCCAGAAAGGGATCATGTGTAAACAGACCCAATGAAGAGCTAAATAATCTGTGGAAATTAAGTATGCATATTGAAACAAACCTGCTGCTTCCAGTTTATCCATTACACTAAAAGTCAGTCATGCCCAATGAATGATGGATATAACATCTGACAAAAGATTTTTCTGTCTGAAATTCTTGTTTTGTCTAATATGTTAGCAATTACAAGATTCCACGTATACTGTAAATAAACATTGCCCATATATATATATATATATATATATATATATATATATATATATATATATATATATATATATATATATATATACAGTTCAAGTCAGAATTATTAGCCCCCTTTTGATTTTTTGATTTTTTTTTTATTTCCTAAATGATTTTTAACAGAGCAAGGAAATTTTCACAGTATATGATAATATTTTTTTCTTCTGGAGAAAGTCTTATTTGTTTTATTTTAGCTAGAATAAAAGCAGTTATTATTTAAAAAAAAAAAAAAAAAAAAAAACATTTTTGGGACAAAATTATTGACCCTTTTAGCTATTTTTTTTTTCGATAATCTACAGAACAAACCATCGTTTTACAATAACTTGCCTAATTACCCTAACCTGCCTAGTTCACCTTATTAACCTAGTTAAGCCTTTAAATGTCACTATAAGCTGTATAGAAGTGTCTTGAAAAATATCACGTAAAATATTGTTTACTGTCATCATGTCAAAGATAAAATAAATATGTTATTAGAAATACGTTTTAAAACCATTTTCCTTAGAAATGTGCTAAAACAATCTTCCCTCCATTAAACAGAAACTGTTGAAAAAAATAAACAGGGGCGCTAATAATTCTGAATTCAACTGTGTATATATATATATATATATATATATATATATATATATATATATATATATATATATATATATATATATATATATATATATACTGAAACTGTATATTATTACAGTAAAGTATACTATACAGTATATTTCAAAGAATATCTTGAGCCCAGATACCAATTTCAGGTATTTCTGCAGTTCCTTCCTTTTTCCTTTTCCATTTTTTCCCTCAGTCATTGATTGTGACACTTGAAAGGCAATTGAATTCTGTGATTTCACACATTCTCTCCCCTCTCTCTCCATCAGTCTTTCCCCCCAGTGTCTTTTCTTTTCTTTGTCTTCCCCAGTGTGCATCAGAAAATGGTGCCCCCTTCATCGAGATCCATTCTTGAGTAAATCCTGTGCGAGTTTAATGCACTTAGACATGCATAAAACCACAATGAGCCTCTATTGTTAATGCTCAGTCGATCAGAGATGTGAAAAGCAGTTTTGCTATAGAGAAAAAAAAAAATGTGTGGATGAAAAAGACTTTGGTGGCTCTTTTAATAACATACTTATAAACACAAACTTTGGCAATAATATTTTATATCTTATACCAACATGTTTGATTATATTAAGACACATCATGCATATCTATCATAAAAGAAAGTATATTTAATGTAATATATATTATATAGGCACACACATGTGAGATTTAATAATTATGTTAACCAGTAAGCTACCACCTCAGCTAAACCTGGCCTTCCAGGTGATGATTGAAACACATACGGCTTAAACAGGATTTTCTATCTACTATGTACATGGATTTTAAGAAGATTTGCATAACTCAGTCCTTTAACAATGCCTGGATATTTGGCTCTAGCTTTTGGATAATCTCAAGCTTTGCAGTTCAAAATGATGGAACAATACCAGTGAAATGTACACTGTTAGACCTTACCAGGTTTTTTTACAGTAGAACACTGGCAACACTGTTGCCAGCCACTCACTGTAAAAGTTGGGTTACAGTAAGTAACTGGCAACGGTGTTGCCAGTTAATTAATGTAACTGAACCATTACAGTGAGTGGCTGGCAACAGTGTTGCCAGTTATTTACTGTAACTGAACCATTACAGTGAGTGGCTGGCAACAGTGTTGCCAGTTATTTACTGTAACTGAACCATTACAGTGAGTGGCTGGCAACAGTGTTGCCAGTTAATAACTGTAATAGAGCAGCAGTGGTAACTAACTGGAAACTGTACAGTTAATTACTGTATTGTAGTTTTACAAATCACAGCATTATACTGCATACACATTAATAGTATGTCATATATAATTATTGTAGTGTTACTAAAATTAATCAGTATTCTTAGCTGTTATTAAAAAATAGAAGGCATATTTTTAGACAAATTTATTTTATTGTTTTGGCACCAAACAAATAAATAACAGAAAAAGTATAACAAAATTAAGAAATCAGCAGATATAAATATTGTCTTACATATTACAGGTCTGCACAGTAAGCTGCGGTCACATTAACGTTTGAGCTTGCAAAATTCTGTCATACTGCACTGCGAAGTGGAATTAAACAAAGCGAGTAGTGGAATTAAACAAAATAATTAGAGATTGAAAAAGCAAGCCAGAGAGGTCATGTTTTGATCTGTGATTGGTCTCAAGCAATCACATGATGTGATTTCGCATGTCAGCGTTCTCCAAGCTTGATCTTTCCAATGCTGCGAATTATGAAATTTGTCGCATGAGCTATCATTCCAGGTCTGCAGTACTCACATGTGTATGAATGGAAGTCTATAGGGAGAAAAAAGCAGTGTGACCGGGACTTTAAGCTGTAACTCTAATTAAACACACCTGATCAAACTAATTAAGGCTTGTTAGAAATCTACAGGTAATGTTGAAGCAGGGTGGGTACTAAACTCTGCTGCGCTGCAGTTCTCCAGGAACTTGGAGTTTGACCCCCATGGTATATAGCAGGAGTGCTCAATCCTGTTCCTGGATATCTACCTTCCTGCAGATTTCTGTTGCTACCCATATCAAACACACCTACCTGTAATTATCAAGTGGTGTTCGGGTCCTAATTAATTGGTTTAGGGGTGTTTGATATGGATAGCAACTAAAATCTGCAGGAAGGTAAATCAGCAAATGAACAGCAAAAAACACAACATAATTATTTTAAATTTTAAAGTTTTAAATAATTAAAAACTGTGCCAAATCTCAATAAAAAGTTTAAAATAATTATAAAAAATAAAAATAAAGTTGGCAACACCGAAAAACCAAAGGATCCAATCTTTTGTTGTTATAATTATCTCATGACAACAAACTTTTTTATTGTTTCTAATATAAATTCATAGGTGGCAACACTGCTCGGAAAAATACTTAGCAACAAACTCACAACCTGGGACCGGACAGTGGAGCTTTTGTGTGTGGATGGCTATGTGTATCATGTTTTTGTGATTCCCTGTGATGATGTGCACATGTTACCTTACTGAGATGAAGGAATTTAATTTTGGCTTAGTTGCCAGAAAGATACATACAACTGTTAGCATCTGTACATTATGGCAGTATGCAATATCCAATAAATACTTAAACAAAAGTAATGTAAGAAGTTATATGAGGAGAGGCTAACTAGCTAACAATGTAGCTTTCAAGTACACAGTTCAAGATAAAAACAATATAACTTAAAACACAGCCTTATTTTAGAAACCCTCAAAAACATTTGAACACATTTTACTTACTCGTTGTAGATTCTTATTTAAAGCCTAAAACATCAGACTCTACATCTGAATTGATGGACAGAGAATAGAGCACACTCAGCAGTAAACAAATCAAACACCTGGCTCCCTTAAAGGGCCAGCATTTTCTGAAAACTCTTTCTAACACCTTTGTGTTTAGAATAAGACAGACAGCCTGTGGGAGTGTGTGGTGATGCCTAAATCATTATTTTCTGCCTTTAAAATGCACGTCTCTATAAATAGCAACATAAACCGTCAGAGAAGATGGGACAGTAATGGTTGAACACAACAGTAATTTGCTATTTATTGTCAGTTACTTTCTAAAATGAGTACATAAAGTAAATTACTGGAATTTATTCTTTGCACTACACAATTTCATACAAAGTCTACTCCTTTTACAGTAAAATAATATGTGTTAATAAATAATAAATGTTTCCTTTTATTACAGCAAAACACTGGCTATTTTACAGTTATTTACTGCACACCTACAGAGTAACAGTGCAGTTATACTAATTAAACACACCTGATCAAACTAAATCTAAAAGTAGTGTGTTGAAGCAGGGCTGGAACTAAATTCTGCTGGGCTGCAGCCCTTCAGGAGTTTGACATCCCGTGTACCTAGCATATTTTCAAAGGAATTGCCTACATTTATCACAATCATGCACATATCATTGAATAAAAACAATAAAAATATAAAAACTTCATCCAAAGCAAAAAAATAAATAAATAAATAATCTGATCGTCATGTTGTTCCAAACCTGTAGTAATAATAATACTAAAAAAACAAATAACCTGATTAATACATTTATTTAGGAAAGTCTTTATACTATACTGTTAATGCCATTTTTACCTACTTCATTTGAAGTTTTCCAAACAAATTCATTGAGTCTCTGCAAAAATGTATGTATGTGCTGTTTAAGATATTTTTTAAATAACACATTTTTATTTAGCAAAATACTAATATTCAGCTTAAAGTGCAATTTAAAAGCTTAACTATAGGCTAAACTAGGCTAATTATAATAATTATAGAAAAGTAAACAAAGTTATAAAAATGATTGTGATAATTTGGTTGCTCTGTGTGAATATTTTTGCCTTTAAATGCATCTCGTCGATATCTTTACCTTTCAATTAGCTCTGTGACATTGGTTGACTCCTGATACTCAATGTTAAAAACATAAAAGGAACCAAAGAAAACACAAAGATGGCGGCAGAGAAATTTAGCTTATCATCAATGCATTGTCTCACTTTCTCCTCAATACTGACCATTCACATACCAAAACTGAACAGTATAAATATATATATATATATATATATATATATATATATATATATATATATATATATATATATATATATATATATATATATATATATATATATATACATGGGGTAATAATGGTTGAGCAGTAATTTACCATTTATTATCACAGTAACTATCTGTAATGGTACATAAAGTAAATTACTGTAATTTATTCTTTGCACTACAAAATTCCATACAAATCCTGCTCCTTTTACAGTAAAATACTGTTTCGTTTTATTACAGCAAAACACTGGCTATTTTACAGTTATTTACTGCATAATCTACAGTAAGGGTTAACAGTGTAGACTGAAAACAATGGCACCAGCACTAAACAAGCTCTGACTATATATATTGATGGATAATAGTGATTGACAAATATATTTATTATTTTCTGTCATAAGCATTTTATTTGTGACTTGGATTGCTTGCTCAGAGTTGGAACTATGGATTGCTTAATTGATTGATTGATTGATTGATTGATTGATTGATTGATTGATTGATTGATTGATTTTTAGTTTCAAATAAGCATCCTTTAAGACAGTAACAATTCTTTATACTATTAATACGTATTTGCTAAAAATGTAACTTTTTAATGTTAATTTATATTTACAGAATGTTCAAACGTGTTAAAGAGCCCATATTATACATGAAATAAGGTCATATCTTGGTTGTAAGGGTCTCCAACAACAGTCTAATATGCATGCAAGGTCAAAAAACACTTTCATGGTCTTATAATCTGCATTTATTTTTATCTAATTATCCCAGCGACTCCTGTATGAATCGTCCAGTGATTCATTTGTTCCCAAACCCCTCCTTAGCGCGAAGCTAATCTGCGCTGATTGGGCCGATGACAGTCTGTCGCGATTGGTCGACTGCCTTCAGTCAGAGAGAGAAATGGCCAATAGCTAATCAGCAATTTAAAAAGTAATCACAGTTCATACACGCTCGATAGTGTAGGCGTGGACTTTAGCTGCCACACTATGGCGAGTGGATAGTGCCACGGATAACCGAACGAAGGAGACAGTCGTGTACTCGCCATACCACACACACACAAAAACACACACACACCTCCGGATGACAACGCTCCCGCTTCAGCCCGCACCCGCCAGGTTTTAGCCTGAGAACCCGCTCCGTTTTCTGCCCGCCGCGCCCGGTCCCGATAGAGCGGAGAACACAACCAAATATCACCCAGTATACAGTCCAGACAGCCAAGCTGCACAAAGCACAAAGTACACAAAGCTCGTTCGTTCGTTCGCTCTCTCTCTCGCTCTCTCTCTCTCTCTCTCTCTCCCTCTCTCTCCCCGCGCCAGATTTCTGCGGCGCGGGAATACATTTCCGAATAAATCGCGGGAGCAGAACTCTAGCACGGAGCTCCATAAACAAACAGCACGCGTCGCGTTTTTAACGTGACTTTGCACGCGATAAGATAATATATCCAGTTAACCTGATACAGTACAAGCGGTTACAAGTAACAAATCACAACTAAATACATTTGCAAGCTAGAGTCAACGAGGCAACTTTAACCGCACGTACTTACACTTGAGAAATGTAGGAAGAAACCCATCCTGACGTCCATCAGTTACTCTTTACTGATCCTTCCTTTAACAAACTCAGATGAAGTATTCTTTGTAGCATGTAGCTTCCAGAAGTTTCCAACTGCTTGGTTATAATGCTGATGTTTCATCTTTGGGTAGAGACTCAATATATCCATCTGCAGTGTGACTTCAATCGACCGGCATGTTTGTGTGCGTGTGTTTGTGGGTGTGCGTGTGTTTGTGGGTGTGTGTGTGTGTGTGTGTCTGGGTTACTGCGTCAGAGGGCGGGGCCTCAGGTTTGAAATCTCCCGGGTTTGCGCGTGCACGTGAAAAACTTTGTTTCGTTCGTACGTCATGGCGAAACACCTAATGAGTCGGTATCAAGGCGACTCGTTTGAAGCACTATGATTCGACTCTTTTATAGATGAATCAACAGTTTTAAACACTGTATTCTTACAGATTTAAGCCTTAGCTGAATACTTCACTTCACTTAGAGCTGTGTTACACACTACATGGAGGGGAATTTTCAAAAACCCATAATATGGGCTCTTTAAATGTTTTAACAATGTTAGAAACATGCTAGATTATGTGACCATAATGCTTATTTACGCTAGGAATATATCTACGTTGTGTTAATAATGCTAGAAACATGCTAACATAATATTACATGCTAAATTATGTTAATAATTGTTAAAACTAACAAGAAGACATCTTAATTTATTTTAGCAACATGCTAATCCATGCTAGCAATGTCTCTACATTGTGTTAACAATGCTAGAAACAGAATACTAACATGCTAAATTTAGTTTGTAACTATTAAAACAAGCGAGAGGACATCTTAACTTATGTTAGCAACATGCTAATACATGCTAGCAATGTGTTTGCATTGTGTTGCTAATGCTAGAAACATAGTAACAGCATACTAACATGCTAAGTGATGCTAGGAATTCATCTACACTGTGTTAATGCTGGAAACATACCAACAATATGCTAACAACATGCTAAATAATGTTAGTATATATTACAACAAGCTAGAAATTACTGGTTAGTTAAAAACAATAGATTTCAGTAACAATGTTCAAATAGTGTCACCTTTAATCAATCCTTGTTGAATAAAATAAATATATATAAACAGCTTAAACCAGCCTAAGCTGGTCAGGTTGGTTTTAACTGGACACCCAAGCTGGTTTTATCAGGTTTCCTGGGCTGGTCATAGCTCCTTTGTCAGGCTGGTTTTAGAGGGGTTTTGGTCACTTTTAAGCTGGTCTTACTTGGTCAGGTTGGTCTTAGCTAGTCTTAGCTGGTCAGCCTGGTTTTAGAGGGTTTATGGCCACTTTTGAGCTGGTCTTAACTGGTTTTAGCAGGCCAGGGAGGTTTTAGAGCGGTTTTGGCCACTTTTAACGGGTCTTAGCTGGTCAAGCTGGTCTTTGGTGGTTTTGTTAGGCTCGTCTTAGCTGGTTAGGCTTGAACAACAGGTAAGCCTGACCAGGCTGGGGGACCAGCTGAATCAAGCTTGACCATTCTGGGAGACCAGCTAAAACTGGCTTGACCAGGCTGGGGGACCAGTTAAAACCAGCTAAGCATGGTTTTAGCATGGCAGCTAAAGTCCAGCCAACCAGCTTAGGCTGGTTTTAGCAGTTTTTTTTTTTTTTTTTTTTTTCAGCAGGGTACATGGTAACCTTCATGTAAGTAACAATTCACATTACTAAAAATTGGCTTATCTGTCTGTTTTTAAGATATTACCTGTTTACTGGTACTTATAGAAAACGATCCCTAATCCTACCCAATATCTACACCCAGCTAACTTCACTAGCTGTTAATAAGCAGTATATTAATAATTAGTTTGGTCTTGTTTAACGTATTTTTTTTTTTAATTATGAGAATTGTACCTAAATAAATTGTGACCAAATGAATCTTAATGACCACCATGTTTAAAAGTTCGCATTTTATTTATTGCAAACACACAGGCATGCGTCATTTTGATTAAACAGACTTTTAGATATCAGAAAGCTTAGTTTATTTCTGTTCTGTAACATCAGGCCTGCATACTAGAGACTTCATCCATACTGAATGAATGATATGCCTTTTCATAGGTTTCTCCCAATTAAAAATCTTTAGTGGTGAGGTTATTACAGTGCGTTAAATTTAGCTCTGATAAATGCCTATTCACAACCATGGCTTTCATTCAAAAAAGTGTAATTACTGTTAATTACAATTTGCATGAATCTTTTCAGCCAGCACCTGCCCTATAATTACATATGTAAATGAATTGTAAGCTGAAGGGACACCAACTGTAGCTATTTGTGGAGGAGTAGATGATATGAGATGGACAAAATAATGATAGTGAAGAATGATAGAGGTGAGCTTTAGTGAACCACTTTTATTTTTAGCTCTCAATCACTGTCTGTACCTTCTGATAGTGTGTAATGATGGCAATAAGAACAGCCATGAGATTGTTTGTGTTCTATTACATGTTTTCAATCAATGTCAGTTTAAGGGTTGCCCAACCCAGCATGAGCTCTGCTCTAGCTGTTGCAATGCATTTCTTTTGAGAAGCCTGTGGTTATGCTGTGTTTGGCCTTTGGTCATCTTTAGTTTCTGTCCTATAATGATGTATTACTTCCACCGCTGTAGGCACTGCACACACACATACAACAGTGAATCCTTCTGAAAACCTCCTTGGTCTCCTAAACCACACTTCCAAGGTGTTTTGCAGCTATGTTGTCTTATTCCTTTTTTTTTTTTTTTTTTTGTCTGAATTTTAAAATTGGAAAAAAAGTTAATATTAGCTGACCTTAATTATAAGTAATGTGGCTTTTAAGGTTTTGTTCTGTCAATCTGTGTGTGCTAGAAGAATGAGGGAAGGAAACAGGAATCCGTAATTTGAATATTGACTAATGTCAAGATCCACACTCATTTAAATATTTGTGTTTTATATTTCATTTACTTAAGATTATTCAGGGAACAAAACCTCAAACATTTCGGCTCAACACTTTCCTCAGTAGAAGGTTTTTAATCCAACCCAGGCTCATTTTAAAAATGTACCGCTTTATACATTTCTGGAGAGCACCAAATATGTCATAGGAGGTACATTTTATTTAATTTTTTGTTTTCACTAAACCACCAGAGGCCGCTGCGTATGCCTTTCAGATGTCAAATTTCTCTCGCGAGTGGCATTCATGCCTGCTGTTGTTACTTAAATCCACCAGAGGCCGATGTTGACTGACTAAATGACTGACTGACTGACTAACCGATGGACTGACTCACACTTTAATTTCCAAAACCCAACCAATAGTGCTTTCAAAAGCACAAATTAAACCACCCACTTTTCTAAACCCAACCAACAGTTTTAAAAGGCAATCCAGAAAAATAAAAGTCCTCATTTTTTTCCACATCTTCAGATTTTACCACATTCTCACCCTGTTTACTTGTTTATTTATTTATTTTTTGTCTTCTGTTTTTGTCTTACCCGCTTTCTGGAACTGTTCTTCGCTGCACTCTAACCCCATCGTCCGGGTCAACTCCTCTCTGCGTCTCAAGTCCACTGACATTAAATATTTAAATGAGTGTGGATAACTGCTTCAAAAGCTATCAACAAGATCAATGCACCAGGCATTGAATTGGCAATGCAAGAGCGCAGTGCAAACCATACTATTGAACTTAATATTGTATAATGCAAATTTACTCTTAGGAAAATGTCAAATATGAAGTAATTACCAGTTGCATTTGGTAAATGCTTAAAGTACAAAAAAATTACTTTAAATTTAACTCATATCAGACTCTAATTTTAGTATGAGGTGGTTTAGAATATTAATATATTTCTTTTTTTTTCTGACTCCAATTATAAAACATTAATATGATTATTTTGTTTTTTTTATACTACTTTAGATTATGATTGAATATTCTCTTAGATTCGTTATTGTATATTATTCTCGTTCATTCGGATTCCTATTACATCCTGAATCTTGTAACGGCTGAATACAATCTCTTAAACACAAGCAACATCAGTCTTGGTCACTAAACAGATTCAATTAACCAGTATTCTAAATAGGCAGAACCCTACTTACTCAGTTTAGAATATATATATATATATATATATATATATATATATATATATATATATATATATGTATATATATATATATGTATATATATATATATATATATATATATATATTTTTTTTTTTTTTTTTTTTGTGGTCCCCATAGATCTATCTACTAAATCAAAACAAAACTATTTAATCATGCCATGATCATTACGATGGAAGTATGCAGACCAATCTGCTTCAACTATTAGTAACTTTAAGTAATCACTATACAATTTTATTAGTATTAATAGTTTAGAGATGAAGGTCTATCCATATAATATCAATGTGTTAGTCGTAGCTTACGAACATCATGTAGCATATCATGTTTTAGTCCCTTACTAACCTGTACAGGGGCTTGTGGTGTTTTGGACCTCATGTAATCTTCTAGAGATAATAACATGAAATCTGTTTTAATAATTCAAAACATACAAATTTATTAGTCAGGTAAATGTGTGTTATGCCAATTCATTCAGTCAATTCATAAACAATCAATACAAAACATCAAATCCAAGATCAAAAGATGCAAACCTGACTTCAAAATATACATCTTATGGGGCATGAGAGCTCCACAGTAGGGGCTAATCTGGGTACAGAATCGCCCCTAACATTTTGAAACTTTCCCTTAAGTAGTCAAACTTTGGTGGGGTGTGTGTCGAATAACAAAAGGCATTTGCTTTTAGTGACATGTTTAATCTGAAGAGTTTCTGCCTCTAAGTAAAGGCACACCCTTTGCAGTGGTTCAAAAGATACCAGAAGTTATATATCTATTATTTTGATTATGTCCATTGCTGATGGAATGAGACCATTGTACCAATCACACTAAGACATTTCAAATGATATCAAACATAATAAAGTCACTTGGATTGATTTAGAACCTTCACACTTTGAAATGACCATCCTGTGCGAGTATGTATGAACAGAGGGTGAGTGAATGGAGGGGGTTGCGGGGATGCTTCAAATGAAAATGAAAACCCCAGACCCCACCTCTTTCAGACGGACTCGGATACGGGTCATGGCTGTGCACCCGAGTTCAGAAGACACATTCACACTAGCTAAACGTACAGTATTCTGACGTCAAACTAACTCGGGTGCAGACCAAAAGTAGTAGTGTGAAAGCACCCTAAGGGGCCGATCACACCTAATACGATTTATGCGTTGTGTAACAGCCCGGTTGGAGAAATAAAAGGAATAAACTCATGCACTGATGTTGCACTGTCCTCCTTTGTGCCTTTATTGTTGTGATAGCCGTCCTTAAAGACTGTACAACACCGTAAGAGCTAAGAACAGATGAATAAACACAAATAGAAAAGATGTAATGAATAATAGTTCACATAATAAGACAAAACAATAAACTTAGTGACAATATTATAAAGTATCTGCAAATATATGACTAATTTTACGATAAAATAGCAATTTAAATTATTAGCAAGCTAACAGATGCATCAAATTTTAGCAATATGTATAAAAATGTCCTCATCTACCTTGTTCTCCCTTCCAACCAGGTGTTCAAACAATGAAGATGAACAGAACAAAAAACAAACTCAAATATGCATTAAATCTCTCCTAAATCAGTCCTTAAATGTAACATTAGCTCCGTGCATTTCTCTGTGCAAGCGATCGCTCTCTCCCTCGTGCTAGGCGCGCTTCTCCGATCTCCCTGCTTCCGTGATCTGCGCGCGCTCGCGCACCTGACCACTTCCGGCAAGCCGCGCGTCAAAATAAGGGTCTCTATAGGCTAAATAACTTAGTGCAAAGCGGAGTTCAAATAAATAACAAAAACACAACAATTTTTAAAGAAATAGAGAAGTAATTAAAAGCAGCATAAATAATTAAGACTGAAACCTAACTTAAATAACTTGGGGTTATTTACACTCCCACCAATCATGAGTGATTATGAATTTTAACCTTTTAATCACGAATGATTTTAAATGAATTATAATTACTACTACTATAACCATTTAAGACTAGATGTAAACAACACTAAAACATATATTACTATGAACTGTTTACTCAAAGGATATGTCAGTATGTTCAGGCTGCCTCCATCAGCAGGACCAACTTCTGTACTGGACGTTCCACCACAGATGGTTTATGTGGACTTTTACCATCCTTCCCCAGATTTCTGTCTCCGAACTGTATTTTCACTCTTCTCACCAATCCGTCCTTGTCAGTGACTGCCTCAATAATCCTTGCCAAGCGCCACTCATTCCTGGGCAGATCCACTGCCTTCTCCAAGACAATATCTCCTACTTGCATGTTCCTTCTTGGTGTATGCCAGCACTGTCTTGTTGTGATGTTAGACACATACTCCTTATGCCAACGTCCCCAGAATTGTTCCGCTAAGTATTGGACATGCCGCCATCTCTTACGGGCATACACATCTTCCCTGACAAATTTGCCAGGAGGTGGTAGGGCTTGAGTAGGTTTTAGGGTGAGGAGGTGATTAGGGGTTAGAGGTTCAGGGCTACTTGGGTCAGTTAGACTATCAACCGTGAGCGGACGACTGTTTACAATGGACATGGCCTCGTAAAAGAATGTTCGCAGAGAAGAGTCATCGAGCCTTCCAGATGACTGTGACAGGGTGGAGCGAAGAACACTTCTGACAGTTCTAATCTGTCTTTCCCAAACTCCGCCAGTGTGGCTTGAATGAGGTGCATTAAAAACAAAGTCACACTGTTTTTCCGCTAAGAATGTTACCAGACGGTTGGTGTCAATCTCCTCCATAGCTTTGGTGAGCTCATTCTTGGCTCCAATGAAATTACTGCCTTGATCACACCTTATTTGATGGACTGCTCCTCTGATAGCAATGAAACAACGCAGGCCATTGATAAAGGCATCGGTGGACATGTCATCCAGCATCTCAATATGGATGGCTCTGCAACAGAAACAGGTAAAGAGAAGTCCATACCTCTTGTTTGACTTGCGACCTTTGCTGGTGATGAATGGACCGAAAACATCCATCCCGCTGTATGTGAATGGAGGGGATGGCTCTATGCGCTCTGAGGGTAAGTTAGCCATTTTTTGCTCTTCTGTAGGTCCACGTAACTTGCGACATCTCACACATTGTCGTACAAAGGAAGCTACAGTCCTGTTAACTCCCGTAATCCAGAATCCTCTTGATCTGATTTCATTTATAGTCATTCCCTTTCCTTGATGAGCCATCTTCTCATGACAATCAGCAATCAAGAGTTTTGTAAGTTGGTGCTCCTTCGGAAGTATCACTGGATACTTAACAGCATTAGGGATAGATGCCTCACAAAGTCTCCCTCCCACATCAGCAATCCATCTTGGTCGACAAAGGTGTCAAGATTGTATAGTCTGTTGCTGCGAGGTAGTTGTTTGCCCTTACGGAGTAAAGTTATCTCCTCTGCATATGTCTGCTTCTGTAAGTCCTTGATTATGATACATAGTGCATCATTCCGTTCCGCCAATGTACTGTGATTATGTGACTTGTCTTTCCTGACACGACGTATTAAACGTGCAACAGCTTGGATAGCTTTGGACCATGAGGACAACTTGGTGAGACGGTCTGACAAACATGAATACTGTACAGTTTGCGTGTTGAGTGACTGAACCTTCTTGACTTCAGGGTCGCCAATTGGAAGCTGCTTGCTGATTTCCATAGGTGGAGGTATTTGCTTTTCCCATAAAACTTTAGGTCCTCTAAACCAGTTGGAAGTGACAAGATTGTTAACACTTAGACCACGCGATGCGTAATCGGCTGGATTTTCATCTGAGCAAATGTACCGCCACTGTTGAGGAGTTGTGGTGCGGTGAATCCTTTGTACTCTATTTGCCACAAACGTGTGGAAACGGCGGGCTTCATTGTTTATGTAGCCTAACACCACTTGTGAGTCAGTCCAGAAAAACGCTTCTGCATCTGCCAGGTTCATTTCCTCCTTCAACATGTCATTCACTGCAACTGACACCACTGCGGCAGCCAATTCTAGCCGAGGAATTGTTGTGATCTTGAGTGGGGCCACTCTAGATTTTGCCATGAGCAACGAACAACTGATGTCACCTTGCTCGTTCTCGAGTCCGAGATATGAACACTGACCATATCCACTCATGCTGGCGTCTGAGAAGTGGTGAATCTCTCTCCTTATGATTCTCCCAAAGCCAGAAGGCACAATACAACGAGGCACTTCAATCTTTTCTAGATTAACTAGATCTGCCTTCCAGTGTTCCCATGCTGATTGTAGATCAGCGGGTAAGTTATCATCCCAACCCATACCACTTCGGCACATTTCTTGCAGAATGGTCTTTCCTTTGAGTACAAAGGGGGCAAGAAAGCCTAAGGGATCAAACAATGAGGCCACTATGGACAGTATCCCTCTACGAGTTGCTGGTTGGTCCTTAACAGTGATACGGAATTTGAAATTGTCTTGTTCCAGACTCCAGTATATGCCCAAAGCTCTTTCCAAAGGCTGATCAGTGAGAGCAAGATCGACAGCTGTAACATCTACCGCACACTCTGAGGGTGGTATTGTCTTCAAGACTTCCTTGTCATTAGACACAAACTTGTGAACCCTTAAGCTTCCCAGTGCACAAAGCTGACGAGCTTCTTCAGCCAATTTGATGGCCTTCTCTGTGCTTTCAATGCTGGAAACTCCATCATCCATGTAGAAATCTTGCATATTAAATTGCGAGCCCAGAGGATACAGACGTTCACCTTCTCTTGCAAGATGCTTCAGCCCATAGTTAGCGCATCCAGGGGACGATGAGGCTCCAAACAAATGCACTGTCATGCGGAAGGTTTGAGGCTGTGAATTGAAATCTCCATTTCTCCACCATAGAAATCGTAAATAATCACGATCCGCATGGTCTACATGAAATTGGTGAAACATTTTCTCCACGTCACACATTAGGACTACAGGGTACTGTCTGAACCTCAAAAGGATGCCAGTTAAGCTGTTCATCAGATCTGGGCCAGTTAGAAGATGGTCGTTCAAGCTAGTTCCCTTGTATCTGGCTGAACAGTCAAAAACTATACGCAATTTCCCTGGCTTTTTCGAGTGGTACACTCCGTGATGTGGTATGTACCATCTTTCTCCTTCTCGTCCTTCCTCAAACACCTGTTCTGCATTACCCTTCTCTATTACTTCCTCCATGAATGTTACATAATGCTCTCTGTACTCCTGATCCCTCATTAATCTCCTCTTCAAATGTTGAAGTCTTATGACAGCAAGAGGTTTGTTATCTGGAAGATATGGTCTTTTCCTGAATGGCAGGGGCATTTCCAGATGACTATCCTTGTTCAATCTGATATTCTTTTCCAGCTTTCTCAGAAACATGATGTCCTCCTGAGACGTCACTTTAGTGTGCCCTTCTGTATCCTTGAAATCAGATTCCAGCACTTTTATCACATCTGTGGGAGTTACTGCAGGTATTTCCTTGATAGACACTCTATGACACATGGCAGCACTGCTTTGGGACTCAAAATGTGTTAAGGAAGGACCTATAATGCTCCATCTGAGGTCCGTGCGAACAGCATATGGTTCATTCTCCGTTCCAAGAATTACTTCTCGGGGCGCTAGCGCTCTGGAACAATTGTATCCTATCAATAGTCCAACCTCACAATTTTGAAGTGGGGGAATTTTGTCTGCTAGAATGGCTAGATGTTTCCAATGACTTGCAGTCTCCATTGTAGGGATGTGTGCGTGATCCACAGGAATGCATTCTTTGGTGTATGCAGGGGGTAGATCTATAATCAGTGAGGAATTGAAACCTCTAACTCGAAGACCAGAAATCCTTTCACTTGACATCAAGGAGTCCTTTCCAACTAAAGTAGTGAGTTTAAGCGTCACGGGACAGGAGTCGACTTTAAGACTTTTGCATACTGCAATTCAATAAAGACTGAATCGCTTTGTGTGTCTAACAGAGCATAGACGAGCTTCTCAGAAACTGGGTCTTTATGTGTGGACAACCACACTGGCACAATCATAGAGGTGTTAACAGGCGTGCATCCAGATTCTACTCTCAATGACATGGTCGCAACTCCTTCATGGACATTTTCTGGGCTCTGAGCAGAAGAAGACCTCACCTTTCTATTGAAGCTGTCATCATGTAGGCAGGTAGGGTGTCTTCCCTTACAGGTGTTGCAGCAATGTCGGGAGCGGCAGTCCTTGGCACTGTGACCCAGCCTCAAACATCCATAGCACAATCTTGTATCCTTTACGAACTGTCTACGTTCTTCAAGAGACCTTGCAGAGAATTTAGAACATTCATGAATTTGATGTTCACCATTTTGACAGAACAGACATGGCTTATTGACCTTTCCAGTGGGCTTTGAATTATCATGCTGTGTGACAGTCTTTGTATGGAAGACATTAGCTTTAGGTTTACTGACCTTGAAATAATTTTTCTCTTTGTTAGGTTCTGAAACATGAAGGGCATGAAAGGATGTGACTGGATTACAGGCAACTTCAGCTTCAACAGACATGAAATGGGCAAATTCTCGAAAAGTTGGAAAATCTTGTGTTTCACTCAGCGTTTGTGTGGTTTGACGATTCCAGCGGGCAGCCGCCCAATCAGGGAGTTTGCTTACAAGCTTCCTATTCTCTTCGCAATCATTCAATATTTCCAGTCCCTTTACATGTGGCATTGCATCCTTACATGAGTTCAAGAAATCAGAGAAATTTCGAAGTCCTACCGAGTCCTTGGATTGAATTTTAGGCCAGTATGCGAGTTTCTCTCTGAATGCTCGTTGTATGATGAATGGCTGTCCGTAGCGATCTAGAAGCCTCTTCCACGCGTCCTTGTAAGCCTCCTCATCATTTCTGTAAAAGATACCATCTAGCACTTTCAGAGCAGGCCCAGTAACGTACTTCTTCAGGTAGTATAACTTGTCTCCTGAAGAGATATGTCTTTTATCAATGAGTGATTGAAATGAAGCCTTCCACTCTATGAAGTGAATGGGGTCACCACTGAAAACTGTGGGCTCTGGCATAGGAAGTCTGTTTAGTGTTATGCTATCTTGGACAGCCTGCGCTAATTGAGACACATCAGCGTTGGGACTCTGTGATAAAATGTTAGGCGTTGGATTAACGGAGGATAAGTATACTGGTTTATGCGTGGGAGGGCTTACAGGTTGCTGCAGCCCTTCATCTTGATTAACAGTGTCAACAGTTTCTTCCTTGTCATACACCTCCAGTCTTGCTCTAGCTGCTCTTACCTCCTTCATCGCTTGGAGCCTTTCAAACTCGCCTTTTTGAGCCTCAAGTTCTTTTCTTTGCTTCTCTTCTAGAAGTCGTAATTTTCCTCTTTGCTCCCTTTCTTCTATTACAGTAGCATATTCTGCTTCCTTAGCTGCTAGCTCTGCTGCTGCCTCTATGCGTTTAGCCATTAGTATAGAATTCAGAGAGGGTTGACTTGAAACAGTAGAACCATAAACAGAGCGAGCGTAGTCTCGTTCAAGCAGCTCACGTAAATGCCCCTTTACGGTTTCATTGTCAAAGCCTCCATCTACCCCTGAGATCCTCTCGTATGCAATTTTTACTATATCCTTTGTAACAGCATCACAAGCATCAATTTTCCTTCTCATATCAGTGGGTGGAGTTACATAACTTCTAACCCTTATGTATGCATTCATCACACTGTCCTTTTCCTTTTCCAATGAGTCTATGAGTGATGCTAATTCACTCTCAGAAATGTCTAATTTCAACTGACTTCTTGCTTTCCGAGCCTCAGCCTTCCATTTTTCATATGCATGCATAAGCTTTCTTTCTGCTTTATGAGACTCCTCCCTTTGATATGCAAGCATCCTGTCTGTCTGAGTTTGTTCACGGGTAGAGCGACGTACATTTGTGTCTAATTCTTCAGATTGAACTTCTATTTCTTCATCAACTTCTTTGTTTTGAACATTATCAATTTGTTCGTTTACTTTTGCAGGAGTGCACAAATTGGAACCGTGATCCGTCATCATTTACATCAGCAAATAATGTCAGTGGGTGTAAGCTCTTACTGTAACAGCCCGGTTGGAGAAATAAAAGGAATAAACTCATGCACTGATGTTGCACTGTCCTCCTTTGTGCCTTTATTGTTGTGATAGCCGTCCTTAAAGACTGTACAACACCGTAAGAGCTAAGAACAGATGAATAAACACAAATAGAAAAGATGTAATGAATAATAGTTCACATAATAAGACAAAACAATAAACTTAGTGACAATATTATAAAGTATCTGCAAATATATGACTAATTTTACGATAAAATAGCAATTTAAATTATTAGCAAGCTAACAGATGCATCAAATTTTAGCAATATGTATAAAAATGTCCTCATCTACCTTGTTCTCCCTTCCAACCAGGTGTTCAAACAATGAAGATGAACAGAACAAAAAACAAACTCAAATATGCATTAAATCTCTCCTAAATCAGTCCTTAAATGTAACATTAGCTCCGTGCATTTCTCTGTGCAAGCGATCGCTCTCTCCCTCGTGCTAGGCGCGCTTCTCCGATCTCCCTGCTTCCGTGATCTGCGCGCGCTCGCGCACCTGACCACTTCCGGCAAGCCGCGCGTCAAAATAAGGGTCTCTATAGGCTAAATAACTTAGTGCAAAGCGGAGTTCAAATAAATAACAAAAACACAACAATTTTTTAAAGAAATAGAGAAGTAATTAAAAGCAGCATAAATAATTAAGACTGAAACCTAACTTAAATAACTTGGGGTTATTTACACGTTGAGAGGCGCCTCTTATGAATGGTTTACTAACGGACGCAAGCATTTTAAGTGCTGCTTATGCACCCTGCACGCCTCGCGTTTTTGCTGTTGCGCGCTGTGCTATCTTAGTTGAAAAATAGTCAACTCTCAGTGGAAACAGCTCGTTACGTCACTCGCATCTGTTTCATTCCCCAATCAAATGACAACAGGTGCTGGGTTTCCACTGAGGTGCCTGCAATGTTTATGTGGCCAAAGCAACAAGGGAGATTTTTGAAGATGGAGGAGAGACCTGTGGTTGCTGATTCAAGTTATCCAGAGCTGTATGACTTCACAAATA
The DNA here is from genome assembly GCF_052040795.2 of Danio rerio. Taxonomy (NCBI): domain Eukaryota; kingdom Metazoa; phylum Chordata; class Actinopteri; order Cypriniformes; family Danionidae; genus Danio; species Danio rerio. Next base: position 50,974,478 of record NC_141037.1, read on the forward strand.
TTGAATATCACAATATTATTCGATATTAAAGTTATATCGATATCAACAGCAACACTCTCGCAAAATACCCAGCTGATTCAGTCATGGCCTAGCAAAAAAAAAAAAAAAAAAAAAGGCAACAAAAGGCAACAAAAAGGCAGTGTGGTGCGCCTTGTAGTTTTGCAATGTAAAGGCACATTCGTGTGATTGGCCCCTAAGACTGCCATAAATGTGGTTGGTGTTGTGATCTCATTCCTTTCGAGTATGCATGGTCATTAGCTTGGGCACTCTGATAAAATGCAGTTTTTGTTTGATTCAAATGTTTAGAAACTAAACTTACAAGACAGATGTTGTTTAATTTTATTGGTGATTCCAAATATGTAATGTAATCATACATTTGGCAAACAGTTTTAGAGAATTTGATGTTTCCTCATTCAGACAGAATGCGATTTTTCAGATGTTTCAGAGATGGTGGAATGACTTGCCTTAAAGGGACTTTGGCTTCAGTGAGATGCACAAGGGGTTAGGAACTCATCCATAAAAAAAAAATAAAAAAAAAATTCAAAGATCTCTATAGTTTATTGTTTACAGATACAATTTATCATTTTAACACTGAAATGCAATAGCAATAAAGATGTGCTGTTCAATACCTTAATTAAAAATGTTATATAGGAATGACTATTTAAGCATTCACCAACAACCATTGCTTCACATTTCCTAAAGGTATTTTTCATGTTTGGCAGCTGAGTGAGCAGAAAGATGTAATCTCTTCTAAACAAATGAGAAAGATGTGATGATATGACTGGCCTGGATAATCAACAGCTGGCTCGTTCCTCTATCTGTCGTTCTCCAGGGTTTTCAGAAGGGTAGGCAAATAAACGGTAATGTATCAACACATTCAAATCATCTGACACGATCATCGTCTAGACATGCATATAATCTGGCAAAAGCACTTTTATCCAAGCCACACACACCTATATGATCATGAACATATGCAGACGCACCCATCCTGAATCATTCATTCAGTGCTTTTCTGAAATGTGGTTGAGAAACCACCTAGCCTCAAAATGCTATATGTATAGACATAATGCATACGTTATATCAAGACACACAGGATACTTAAATTCAGTGCATAAATATTGATTCTGCATTCTTTTGTCAGTAGGGAAAAATGAAGGTGCTGATGCCGTGTGACACTGAATATTTCTTTAGCATGATACTGATGGATGCACCTCATTGATTCCAATTACAAAACCTTTAAGGCCAAATAAGGACACCCTCGATCATCTTTACCCTCCTGCACATAAAGGCAGTAAAAATCCCTCCTTCATTTCATCTAGTGTCTAAATTACCACATCTGACCAATCCATCAGGCCCTGTTTGGTATCGGAAGCCATTAGCTTCTGCATGCTAAATTGAAAGGCGACTTCCTCGGCTTTGCATCATCGTTTGATTAACATTGCTAATGGAGGGCTAGCGCACCGGAGGGGTGGCGGCTGATGCATCTATGCCAAGCGGCGTGGTTAAGAGGTGACAGCAAATAAATTGGACTCCACCGAGATAAGCATTTCCGAATACCAGTCTCATTTGATGACAGCCATTAGCCTTGGTGTGCCAAATTGATCAAGTTGTCACAAAAGGCTGAACTAGCCAACTTATTAACCAGCATGAAGTCTTCAGTAATTTTATGTAGGTGAATAGATATGATTGTTAATAAGTGTGGGTTTTGCAATTATGGATCACAAAATCCTACTGTCTACTGCAGGCCTGAAACATTTCATTTCATTTTCTTGTCAGCTTAGTCCCTTAATCAATCCGTGGTTGCCACAGCAGAATGAACCGCCAACTTATCCAGCACGTTTTTTTTACGCATCTGATGCCCTATCAGCCCCAACCCATCTCTGGTAAAGGCCTGAGACATATCATATCATAAACATGTCATATGATCGTGAGTCTTTGAGATGCATCCCCAACTCTTGCATTTATTTTTGAGTAAAGGATATTGTATATTTGCAGTATTATCTCTGAATTGGCTTTCTATAATACAATTTTACCAGACAAATAAAATATTCTATTTGATTTATTTTGAATTTGACTGAAATCATTATTACCGGAAAACTGAGTGGAAACTTTTGTTGACCTTTAATGTTTTACGACTATGAAATCACAAATAAAGAAGTGAATAGCACTTATTTGTTTGCCTTTAGCTTTAGCTTTCTGACTACTTTTGATCTGGCAAGTTTCACTACCTTTTCTGTCACAGAGCAAGCAGTAGTTGGCAGGGTTAAAAGGCACCAGTTGCCATCAAACCATCAAACCTCTAACTAAGAATAAAGCTCGCGAGCCCAAATGGGGAAGGGCTGTGAAATTGGCCAGGCATGGACTCAGAACGACAAAGGATTCCTAATGAAAGAATAACTGATAGTATAGTGTACAGTTGAAGTCAGAATTATTAGCCCCTCTCTGATTTAAAATTTTTATTTATTTATTTATTTATTTTTAATAGATTAATGAAATTTTCACAGTCCAGTATGTCTTATAGTATTCTTTTTTTCTAAGTCTTATTTGTTTTATTTCGGCTAGAATAAAAGAAATAAAAAAATAAAAAACATTTAAGGTCAAAATTATTAGCCCCTTTAAGCTATATATTTTCCGATAGTCTAAAGAACAAACCATCATTATACAATAACTTGCCTAATTAACCAAGTTAAGCCTTTAAATGTCACCTTAGGCTGTATAGAAGTGTCTTGAAAAATATCTAGTAAAACATTTTTACTGTCATCATGGCAAGATCAAATAAATCAGTTATTAGAAATGTGCTATTAAAACTATGTTTAGAAATGTATTAAAAAAAATCTCTCTGTTAAACAGTAATTGGTGGAAAAAAAAAAAAAAAACAAGGGGGCTAATAATTCTGACTTCAACTATATCTGGAATAATCAAATATCAAAATTTACAAACCTTTGGTGAAAGTGATCCATTACAACACAGTCTAAATTTTATGATCCCTTAAAATTCGAGTCAGATAAAACTTAGAGCTGGAAGTAAACAAATTATAATAAACAAGACAATTATTTTCAGAAGAGCTACGAAAGGCTTACACACATTAACCTTTGACCATGCTGTTAGTTTTATCCTTGGGCTAATAGATGGACCTTTACAACCCAAAAATGAAAATTTCCCTACGCTCTAAATAATTACGTTTGCTGTTTGTCCAAAGTACTTAATTAAAATGAGCTAAAACAACAAAAAATGTTGGGGGGTACAACTTAATTGCTTTATGTTCAATCTGCTTAAATTTGTAAAAACTAAAAACGAAATTCCTTCATGTTGCCTCAACACAAATTGATTGTGTGGAACCCAGCATTTTTTACAGTGCACATTTAGTCGTCCCCAAAATTTTAATTTCTCATTTCTGAACACTAAGGAAATCTAAGGCCCCATTTACACTGATGCGTTTTAGTTTTAAAATGGAGTTATAGAACCAAAACGCTCAATGTCCACACTGCCATTCATTTAGCATTTCGCACCAATGTTAACGCACATCACATGACCACACACTCTAGCATGCGCAGATATGCGCTCGTCTGAGCTCCAGGCAGTCAGCGGGTGCTTTGACCACAACACATAAGATCTACTGCTGGATTTCAGCTCACTAAAGTTGTTAAACATGATATTTTTTTATCTTGTCTATATATAATGATTAACAAATGACTTGTTTTCAGGTAACATGTTTTGGCTTAGCGCAAAGGTAAGTTAATATGTTAATTTATGTAACCATGTACACTGATTCTGCATATTTGACTGATTGCTTGCCGTTATTTTTTACATTGTATTAAAGGGCACCAATGGTGAACAATCTACTTCAAACTGTTTGGACAGACATATGTGTAGGTATAGTATATAGACAGTCATTTTGGGGTAATATAAACACACCCAGTCCTTTTTTTTATTTCAATTTAACAACATAAACTACGATCCCTTCGCCCACCAATATTGATTCACAGGCACACATTACCATACCCTTAGTTTGTTGTTTGACATCTGCCATTTTCAGCGTGCGAGTCAAAGTGATGTCACCAAAAGAATTACGCTTGCTCTATTTTTAGATATAAGGCTCATTAGGCTTAACACAAGATCAACATTCACCACATGATCGCTCTTATCGGTGCCGTTTTTTGTGACTTTAGGTGGGTTTGCAAACGTGTACTTTTCACTGCGTCTTCCTTAAACTTCAGCCTTGGTCACAGAAGCTCTTTGTCATCTTAACATTGCCTCACATGCGCATACCTCCATTGGAATAATCGAACTTGCCTTAAGCAGGTCGTACACTAGAAGCGCTGCTTGGCGACTTGCAGCACCATGCATTTTAGAATTCTAAACACCGGCGCCCAGCCACGACTCAGGACACTGTTCATATTTTTTCCGCGGCACAAAGCGCCATCTGAATAGTTTCATTTTCAATAACATGCGAATGTGAGCGTCTGGTGTGCCGTGTCACGGCTCTGATTTTCGCATCTAGTGTGTGACGCACTTAAGTTATAGCCTCAGTCAAAGTTAATTCAGTGTACGTGGTTATTAGTCTCTGTATACAAGCTTGGAACTTCAAACCAGCACACAGTTGGCTGTAGAACTATACAAAGACACAAATGAGTTTGTAGTCTCTACTTGGTCTGTGTCTGAGTCGTACATGTACGGCTAAATGCTGGTCCTCTCACTCATGTTGCTTCTCTCTGTCTGCCTGTCTGTTGCCATACACAAAGCGGAGGAGCTCTTGGCTCCGCCCCCTTGTAAAGTTGGGCGGGAAGTGGAAACAAATTTTAATGTGAAGCAACACACCCCTAAAACAACGAGCTGTGTACACAGCCCCAAAATTACATTTTTTAACACATTATACTAAAACAAATCTGAACTGTGTTTTGAACTGAACCTGAACTGACACACTCAGAAGAACCATAATATTAAATCTTAATAAAGGGGTAAACTAGGTGCCCTTTAACTTATTGTACGTTATACTTTTATAAGGGCCATTATGGATTATTAAAACTGACATTCATCGAAAGAGACAGGTATGTTTATTTTTTTTTTATTTTATTTTTTTTTATGAAAATGAAAGGAGGTAGTTATGTTATAGGCTTTGTTTAGTTATAAATATGCATACAGTAAAGATGGATTTGTAGCAACATGATGCCTTAACATGTTTGGTGTCTGGTAAGTTGTTAATATCAAAATGTAAATTGGCAGTTCTTCAGATCCTGTTTTCATTCTATTGTTAAGAAAGTGAAACAACATAGCCAGTGGAACGCAAATGATGTTATAAAGTATACGTTTCCTTTGAAGATTTACCCACCGTGTCATCGGGAGTTTGTTTTCCATATTAAACTTGCAAAGTATGAACTTGCAAGCTAAGAATTTAAGACTTTAACTTTGTGTACTTATCATTGAGAAAAAGTCCCAATCAGATCCGCCTCCATATTCCGTATTCAGTCTGTCTCTGTTTTCCCCCATCCACACTGACATGGAGCAGCAGCATTTTAAAACCAAAACGGCCTCTTTAATGTTTTCAAATTGATCTGTTTTCGGGGCTCGAAAAACCAAGGGTAGTGTGGATGTATGGCGTAAACGTAGCATAAGTTATACATTTTAAAACTAAAATGCCTAGTTTGCACATCTTTGAAAAACATGTTTTGAGCCTTAAAAGCCAGACTGAACTAAGACTTCAAAATAAGGTTGTGTATTGAGGTTTTTTTTTTTTCATTCTTTTTTTAAAGCACTCTTGGTGGGCACTTGCCCACTCCAGCAGCTAATCTCTCTGAATAGAAGAGAGAACACCAATCTTGATAGCACAGAAGGGCAGACAGATAAGAAAACAGACTGCCATTACAGAATGTCTATCCAGAGTAAGGGCAGAAAGGAGAGACTGGATCCTGTATATAAAAAAGAGAGTGTTCTTCGGTAGTTCTCTTCGTAACTTTCCCCTAAAGTGCTGGAAACCTTAAACGGGTGTTGCTGTAAAGCCAGGGCTTTGTAAGAAAGCGAGGACTCTCAGTGTCTCAGCTGCTCTCGGGTGACATTGGGTCTCACTGACTGCATGTTAACACAGCCTGTCCCAGAATCCTCAGGGAGGGCCTGTCTCCATGTCAGCATTATCTTGCTTCCTTTGCCCTTGCATGCAAATTCACTGCAGTGTCATGCCTGATAAACAGGAATCCCATGAGAGAAATTGTGCATTTTTCTACAAATTTACATTTTTTGTTTTTCTAGTTTGCAGTATTTGATTCATCTAGTCCTTTCTCACTTCAGGCATTTTTATAGTAAATACTTCAATAGCATAATGCTTTCTCTAATGATGTTGTATACAGTTCCAGAGTTAGCCAATGACTGTGAAATAATCAGTCTAAAAATATAAAAGGATCATTAAAGCATTATAAATACAAGCATCAATATGAATATAAAATAAATAACAAACAATCTAATATACAATGCTTCAAATCAACAGCTCATATTTCACTAAACACATACACAAGTGTCAGATAAAACAACCGGTAAACATCAATATGCAGACAAAGATGATATAAGTGAAGTAACAGTAGCTATAATCCTTCAATCTGTATATTATTGTATATGTATCACATCTGTAATTGTTCATTTGTAATTATTTATGTGTTTATGGTTGAACTAAACATTTAAAAGAATGTTTCAGTTGCTCTTTTCCATTAAATTACTAATATCTGATTTTTGATGAGCCTTTATTTGTAACAACACTGTTACATGCAGCGAAATTGGACCCCTCTGACCATACACAAGCATCATACATCCATACATACATACAAGACAAATCAGTCTAGAGGTAGCATAGGAAAATAGGAAATAACATATGTTGGGGAAAGAGGAGGTAAAAAAAAATCCCCTCCCAGATTGTCCTAAAATAGGGCAGTGTAAGATTGGGGGGAAAAGCCCCTACACTAAAAAACCCAATAAGTTAAGGTAACTCAAACCGTTCAAGAAAACCGATTGCATTAATCCATTTAAGTTAAAAAACTAATCCCAATGAGTACTGTGAACTTAATCCATTTCAGTAACAAAGCAATTTGAGCACAGTAAAACCCAATAAATAAAAAGGAATCAAACCAACTGAGTACTGTAAAACTAATCTATTTGAGTACTTTGAACTTACTGCATTGAGTTAAGTTGAAGTAATGCGGTTTTTAATTAACTCGTCATTACCTTCAACACTGAGTTCAAAACTCTTTTCAAATGAGCAGAATTAACTATGTCAATTTTGAGTGAACTACACTCATTTCATTTCATAAAGTTGACTGTTGGGTTTTACAGTGTAACAACGGATGCTATTGAAACCTTTTTCGGATCGAAAATTACCGGTTGTAAACGCTGTAAACGGAGTTCTAAACATTCTACCGAAAGACGCTGGTCACTATGGCGCCCTCCATGCAGCAGCTAAGAAAAAGGTCTATAATTGTAATGAGTAGGGGTGTGAATCTACACTGGTCTCACGGTTTGGTTTGGTTAGGATTAATATAACATCCATTAGGTTCAATTCGAAATCACGGTGCATCTCGTTGCATTGACAATGCTTTCCATACATATTTCGATTTTTTTAATTATTTTTTTCTATCTATAAATATATTTATATTTATATATTTTTTGTAATATAATATTGTCCTTTAACACAGCAGTAAGATATGTGAACTGTACCTTTATTTTATCTGCTCAAAGAAAACACTCTTTCTGAATGTATCAAACAAAACTCCAACACATGCACAGAAAACAGCATAAGCATTCATAGCAAATAAACTAATGTAAATATTCTCCTGTTTGCTTTTTGAGCGCTGACAGGCAAGATCTCTACACCCCTATGATTGGTTATTGTCTTTAACAGAAAGGTTATTCGCTCAACAGAAAGGGCTGTGATTGGCTTTAGAAATGAAAGCGCCATTTATCGATGACAGGAAGAACAGCCGCGGTTACAGTCTGTATGCTCATAATTTGCAGTTATCACAGGTAATCCGTAATAGACACCGTGGAGAAAACAGCCTAGAGGAGAGGAAAAGTTACCTCACAAACACACCAGCTGTGTCCAAAGTGAGTGAGAGAGAGAGAGAGAGAGAGAGAGAGAGAGAGATAGAGAGGCAGAGATGGAGTTTAAAGCATTTCTCCGTAGTAGTGAAATAGCTGCTTATGTGCTGGCCGCCTTCATTTTCAAAGAAAGACACTCGAGCAAACTCACAAGCAGTTGAATTGTGCACATTTATCTAACTTTTTTGTAGTAATTTTATTCGCCCTCGCATCCTTCGCCAAAGTATTCTACTGCGACATCACGCATAGGAGATAAATGACATCAGTTCGTAATAACCGGTTATGATCTATTACTGAACTAATATCAATAATTTTGACAACCTTAGTAACGAGTAAGCACATAAAAAATCAGCACATAAAAAATCTATCGGAGTAAAAATATTAAACTCATTGAAAATTTGTACTGAAGTAAACGTGGAAGTAGGAGAAAAAAACAATACTCCAGTAGATTACAGATATATTACAGATCTTGGCATATTTCACAGAAGACAATTTCTTCCATCGTGGCTAGTGTGGCGCATATACTAAAACCCACCTTTACGCATGCGCAACGTCGTAAATTGTATAAAAAAGTGTAATTGCATAAATCGCATATGGGTCACAATTAAAATAAAGTGGAAACAGACAGGCAAAAAAATCAGATATAGGCAACAAATCGGAATTGGTCATCAAAATCCGACAGTGTAAACAGGGCCTAAGTAAAGTAACAGTAGCATTAATCCTTAAAAAATAAATAAATAAATAAATAAATAAATAAATAAGCAATCAAAATGTTAATTTATTTGAATTTGATTATTGGAGTATAATGGAAACTCTACTGTACACGAATATGTTAATCACCCAATAACCTGTTATATACCTGAGCACCAAGGCTACCAATCTCCATCTGCTATCATCTCTATAAAGCACTTTCACAGCACAGTATATATTTTACACTCTGACTTTTTCAGTGTGTATTATTTCCTTCTTTTCACACTTCATCTCTCTCCATCCAGCTGCTTTGCATCATGTGATCTCCACACTCCTGACAAGGTCTGTGGGTTCTGGAGGAGGAGCCGGCGACCTTTGCTTAACTAACGACTCCTTCATCATGGCTCTGTTCGCCACCAGCACAGGCCTCCCCTTTATTGCTCTTTATTTCAAATTAAAGCAGCGGCAGCAGTCATCCATCATGGCCAGTCCTGACCTTTATCAAAGGAGATGACTGGCCTCATACGTGCGCACACACATACAATGCATATGGCATCAAGAATGTCCTTTCTAAAGGAAATAGACACTTGAATATTCAAGCAATGTAAAATGCATACAACTTTACATAGGGCTCTATGGAATGTGTTTTGTTTTCTCAAATTTCATTCAAGTCAGAATTATCAGCCCTCCAAAATCATTAACACTCCTATATTTTTCCCTCTAATTTCTGTTTAAAAGAAAGACATTTGTTTTAAAACAATTTCTAAACATAACACTAATTTCTAATACCTGATTTATTTGATCTCTGCCATGATGACAATAGATAATATTTGACTAGATATTTTTTCAAGACACTTCTATACAACTTAAAGTGACATTTAAAGGCTTAACTAGGTAAATTAGGCAAGTTAGGGTAATTAGGCAAGTCATTGTATAATAATGGTTTGCTATGTAGACAATTGAAAAATAATATTGCTTAAGGAGGCTAATGATATTGCCCTTATAATAATAAAAATAATAATAATAATAATTTGAAAAAAAATGATAAAAACTTTATCGACGAAACTTTCTCCAGAAAAAAAAAAAGTTATAGGAAGTTATAGGATTTATATATATATATATCAGTGTTGGGCAAGCTACTTGAAAAATGTTGTGAGCTAAGCTATTAGCTATTCTACTTAAAACGTACTAAACCCCAGTGTATGTCACTACACTAAGAGATATCGTCATGGAAATGTAGCAAGCTATTTGTTGTTAACCACCGTAAAACAGAAGAAAAGAAGAAAGAAAAAGAAGAAAAAGAAAGTGTCAATCTTGCCATCATATGGATTTACTTTCATTGGCTAGAAACCGGCCTCACAGCTCCGTGAATGTCAGTGTCGTCACTTATTGATCAGCGATCGGTAAATGTAGCTTGTGGGGATGCAAACTGCACTACTTGCTTAAAATAATAACTTTGCTACAGAAAAGCTATTTGGTTTAGAAAATAGCGAAGCTTACAATTTCACGTTTCATTCTTAGCATTCAGTGCTCGCATTTTATTTACTTATATGTAACTTTTTATTTATTTATTTTTTGGCTGAGTTCACTGCTGCAATCTAAAATGAATAATGTGTATGATTCAGCATACCGTGAACTTACCTGATATAAAATGAGGACTGCAGAGTCAAGCATTTTAAATTAGGTCATCACTTCATTCAGCTCCCTTTTAGCCAAAGACGTCTGTGGTTGGCATTAAAAGCAGTGTGGTGTACGGTAAAAGATAAGTTTTTTATATTTGGACTTAATATTTCCAATTTGGCATCCTACCGCACAACACAACATGTTTGCTATTGCAACCTGTCTCTTTTTGCAACCGGGAACCCGTCAGGTTTTACATAGGTTGGTAATTTGTCTAGAAACATCAAAGAGCCGATCCTCCCGATAATCAACTCATAATGCCGAACAACCAGCTCCTTGCTCTTAAATGTGAATCTGATTCGTTTTATTTTTTTTTTTTTAGGCATGAAAACTCTTTGAAATAAATATAAAAATGGCAGGACTCTTCCTTTCTATTATAAGCGCTGTTGTCCCTCCTATGCAATCCTCAAAGCAGGCAGTTCATGTAGCGGTGCGTGCCTGTCAGATGCAATCCATAGTGATACATAGACACTGTTTTCCAAAGGGATTCTGTACACGCGATTTGAAGTGGAGCAAAAGTGTGGGTTTTGTGTTTGAACAGACATATACGCATAATTAATAATTATAAAATCAAAAGAAATACGTCTTGGAGAGCTTCTTTTACGCACAACAAATTTTGTCTTCAATGAGCATAAACAATTAGGAAAGCAATCGAACGCTTTCATTACAGATGTGTGTATTTTTTAAAGTGACACCTCTGTTATTTAATGTAATCAAGCGAAAAATCTAAACGAGAGATACATTCGCTGCTCTTTAATCAGAGTGTTTAAAGTTATACGGTGAAGAAAAGATTAATGGGATATGATAACTTCTTTACATTCATAATAGCTATTAATTTTATTAGGCAAAACTTTTTGCTAATTTATTTTATAGCTTTTTCTAATACATACCATTCGTTCTATCCTTTGTTAAAAATAATATATATTACTGACCGTTTAACTGTTTATTTACAATAAAACATCTCCAGATGATTTAAATTTTAAAGAGTGTGAATGTGTTGAACTCAATGTGTTCTGGCTGATTTAGCTATAGCAGAAGCATTTGTAATAATTATACAGCATATATATTATTATTTTATTAATATATATTAATAATATATATTATTAATATTATTATATTGTTATTATTATTTTCTTTTTTTCCCCACTGGATGTGTTGTTACCGATTTAGCTAGCAGAAGCTTACAGTGCTATGCTAAATAGCAACTGCTAGAATAGGTTATTCACAGCTTGCTCATGGCTTTCACGTACTCTTGCAGAACAATCAAATCTTTCATGTCCAAATCTCTGTTCTCAAAGTGAATTAAGTGAATTCTCTGCCACAGCGTACATCATTTTAATCCACTCTTTACTTTATTGCTAGCCATTACTTACTGCCTCAAAATGTTGTTTTTGAATGAACACCTCTCTTTCATTGTCGTTCTGTACTAGCGATGTGAAAAGCACTTTAAGAAGAATACTTCACCATGATACCTTTTATGCAAATTGCACAGAGAGAATAGAGGAAAGTATATTGGCCGCTTTAAAGCAGAACTGTGAAGCGATTTTGTCTGTATGGATAATTACAGATGCGACAATGCTCAAAAGCACCAAAAGAGGTTCAGCACTTAGCACCGCATGTTACAATGAAATATAATATACAGACAGACAATTATCATCAAGCTGCACTGTCTAGCAGATTTACTTTGCAGCGGAGCAGCAATTTCCTGAGGTAATGATGATTTAAAAGTTGTGGTAAATAGACAGCAAAACACTTGACGAATTTAACTAGATTGCTAAAGCAAGGTATTTTGTGTTGGATTTCCAAAAAACTACTTTGGACAGATGTTTTATTCCAGTTTTGAAATGTACATGTCTGAAGATCAGTTCTAAAATAATATTGGGTTAATCTAACAAATTTGCTTATGCCATTGTTTATTTAATCTTATTGACTTTAAAAGGCATTGACATTTTTTATTGTCAAAAGTGTTATGGTGTTACATTTCACTTTGTAGGAGTCTAAATTATCATATGCATTTGTTTATATGGCAAAAAAATAAATAAAAAAAAAGCCTTTTTCATCAAAGAAGACTCACACAAAGTCCAAAGGCAGATACTGATTAGATCAGGGCCTGGTGTGTGGACTTTGGGGGTTTAAAAATGTGGTCACATGTTGATTGGTCAGTTTGAATCTCTCAGTATTTGGGCTTTGGTCATATGGTCAAGAAAGAGACAAAAATAGCTGGTAAACTTTGCTCTGTCTCTTTTTTTTCCCTCTGCGCTTTCCTGAGCTCTGCTCCTCTCCTTCTCTGGAGGTTATCTTCTCTGGCTCTACTGCTCCCAGGCTCTTTGAGGCCTACTTAGGCCCAATCTCAATTCTACCCCTTAAGGCTGATTTATACTTCTGCGTCAAACACCGGCGTATGCTACGGCGCTGACGTATAGCCCTTCGCCGTGGCCGTCTGCGTCGCTGACGTGCCCCTCTCAAAAAATGTAACTACACGTCGCAACGACGCGTAGCGCAAGCTCTGTGATTGGTAGGCTTGGTAGCGCTGACGAGTCTGGGCGGGACCGAGAGCCGCGCGAATGGCGCGAGCGATTGTTTACAAGTGTGGAGTCCTGTGAAGGAGCTCCGGATGGACAGTTTTGTTTTGTGTTTACCTCATAGTTAAAGTTGTTGCACGTCCGCCGGTTCCTGCCTCAAAATGAGCGAGTTTGAGTCACTTGTACAACCAGGAAGTGTTCAGGAAAAGCAAAACAGCAGTGAAAAAACTCGACACAAAGGAACATTTACACCTCACTGACAACTAGCGTTTTGGAAATGTTAATGCAGACCAACAGAGACAGCGCGCAGAAGTATAAATGCACAGCTGCGCCCGTTGCCTGCGCCGTGAGCTACGCCGGTCACTTGACGCAGAAGTATAAACCAGTCTTTAGCCCTTCCCCTTACCCCTACCCCTCGTTTTGCGCATGCCTGTGAAGGGGTAGTGGTGTCCCAATTCTCTTTAGCTCGAAGGCGTAGGGCTAAGGGCAAAGTGTATACACCCCTTCAAACGAAGATTTTTCAGGACCATTATTTTTTGTCATTATTACGAATTTTTACAACAAACAAACAAACAAACACGCTTTAAAATATTGACAATCCTGTTCGTGTTTTACCATCATGCTTTAAAAAAAAAAAACGCTAAAATAAAAATTTAAATTTTCACGATCTATTTGTGATCTTTAATCCCTAATAATAATTATAACTCCTGTACAGCAGTCCCACAACATTCTGACACTCGATCACACTTGAATACCCTGTCAGAAAAGTCTAGTGGCTGAGAATGAGCTTTTTACAGATTCTGTTTTAATGTTTATGTTGCTTTTGCTGTGTTTACATAGATGATTATGGCCACTGTGTAAATGCGCAGTAAAGTTATTATCGATCTTATTGCCACATTAGATCATTTTGATAACATAATATATGCCTTCAGTGATTTCCTGAAGATGAATACCAAAAAAATAACACAACTGGAATAACTACAGCAGTAGCAATCGTCTGATCTCATATGAAGCAAGAGATGGCGATGACATATGATGACTTGTGCATGTGCTGTAGTGCTGTCCCAATTCTTGGGGGTAAATTTTAAAGGCCTTCCCCTTAACCCTTGGTTGTAAGGGGGAAGGGGATGGGGTTGGGAACAAAAATAGAATTGGGATTGGGCCTTACTCTCTTTGTCTCTCTCTCCCTTCCCCTGTCTCTCTCTGTAACTTTATTTTAATTTAAGCTGGGTACAATTGTCACATGTTTTTTTTTTTTATTTTTTTTTTATCATTTCACATTTGATCATTTTATACAGTTATTTGTAACTAATTCAGTTGTAACCATAGATAATTCATTTCATTGTCAAGTATTTGTGAATTACTTTTGATTTAACATCAAAACTTAATTGTTTCATATTGCAATACAATACAATTACATAATAACACTGTTCTCCCACATTATTAGCTATTAATGTTGCCCTTATTTCCAGTTTTGGTATAGGACTGCTGAAGAATGGTTTGACTAGAAATGTACAGTTTTTTTTTTTTTTAACCATCATACTGATAACTTTTTAGTCATTTGGAAAAACTACAATTCGAACCGCTGCAGTTAAAACCCAGTCTTACAACTTTAATATTGAAGTAGTTAAATTACATGGTCTACAAAAAAAGTCTACAGAATGATAAAACCTTTATATGAAATTCACATGTTAATATTGTCATAACAACTCTGAGAGATTTATGCCCAATCCCAATTCTATTTTTTAACTCTACCCCTTCCGCTTGGCCCTTCCAACAGAGAGTGAAGGGGAAAGGCTTTAAAATTCACCCCTATGGGACACTACTTCATGGGAAATGGGACACCACTACATCACCTGCACACATCATTGTATGTTGTCGCGAGTTCTTACTTCGAATGACTTCGATGATCGCGACCACTGTAGTTATCCCAGTTGCATTATTTTTTGATATTTAGCTTCAGGAAATCACTGAAGGCAATGCTATCATGTTATCATAATGATTTAATATGGCAATAGGCTCGTAACTGAACTGTGCATCTACACCGTGGCCATATCCATCATTACATTTACATTTATGTAAGCACAAAAAGACAGCAACAATGACATTAAACACTTTAAAAAGGTCATTCCCAGCCACTAAAACAAGAATGCCGTTATGAATGTATTAAAACATAAGCTCCTTTGTTCTGAAAATTCTTAGTAATGGCAAATAAATACTCAATTGAGCATCTCCTGACTCGCATATGCAGCCATGTTGCCATTGTAGATGGTCTATTCTGGTTTAATACCCCTTGGTCTTTAGTATGGTACCGGAAAATCTCAGTTTTAAGGGTTATCTATCTTCTCAGTTTGGTGTCCTGACAGATGTGTGTATCATATAACAGGAATGTAAAGTACTTTAATGCACCCAAAACATCCGAACTCAACAGTAAAATACTCAGAATGATGACTTTCACAACAGCAGCTACAGAATCACCAATCTGTGGTTTGTATATTTACATTCTAAAATCTGAATGACAAGAAGCCATTAAAACTTCTAAATCAAGACCGCAATTTCCATATCCTGTCCATTTTGCAGTTTATAGCCCATTTCCACATCAGATTGCTTGCAGTTAGAACATAATACAAATTTGCTTGCTGTTTACAAGCTGGCTGCTCAGTTTTAGGACAGTAAAAGCAGAAGATATCAGGCTGTGAATAATGAAAATAGTGATTTTTACAGAAGTTCAATATTGAATTCTGGCTTTATTATTCCCCGGTGTGCCTTAATAATGATGAGGTTAATGAGGCAGATGCACTGAGGCAATTCACTTTTAGAACTAATTCTTCTCTCTCTTTCTTTTCTCTTTCCACTTGATATTGGCTGGTTCACTCAGTGTCAGCTTTATAAAGGGCACCTCTCAACCTGCTTATGAATGCAAATCTCTAATGAGCCAATCAAATTGCAGCAACTCATAAAATCCTCCATAGCCAAGAGGTTGAGTTGCTCTTCAAAACAGGAGAATGGAGAACAGGATGGTTTACAGAGGGGAGTTTACATGATATAATTTTCAACTAAACACTGTAAATGCTTTTATGCCATTTTTGGCAGGTCGTTTGGATGAAAGTGGCATTTTGGAGGTCTAGAATTGTAAACTGTTAAAAATAAGTGTAAGCTGGCAGGTATTCATTTATAATATGATTATAAATTTTGTGTGCACTACAAAAAATGATTTAGGAAAAAATGGATGCCTCTATATGCAGGCACATATAAGAATAGATATACAGTATGATATATAAATTGATGTGTTATCATTAGTAGTTGTTTCAATGTTTAATGTCCATAAGTTGTCCATCACTCTGAAACACTCAAAGCCAGTTTGTAAAACACTAGAGCAGAAGTTGACTGTGTGACAGCCACTAACTTTATTTATATACAGGCATTCTATTTCTGCAAAAAAAATAAATAAATAAATAATAATAATAATAAAAATAATAATAATAATAATAATAATAAAAAGTTAAGAAGAAGATTTTGATTAGCTAACAGATTAAACAAGATAAAGACAACTTATATATAAAATCTACCCAAATAATTATTATATTGAAAAGTGTGTATATGGGATTCAATTAAAACATTAATTGCAATTTCTCTTTTGTTATTAATTGCATTTTGCAAAAATCAACAAAACTGTGTAACACTTTAAAAAGGTGTTTTAAAGCACTGTTCTTTTTTTTTATTTTTACAGTTAAATTATCTTAAAAAAATATAACTAAAACATCAATGTAATTTAATTAAATCTAAAACCAAAATGATGTGCTTGTGCCAGTGCATTTAGAGATAATTAAGTGATCATTACCTCAGTAGTTCTCAGTTCCTGTCCTAGCACAACACTGTATACAGAAAAACAGCTTGATAGATAGACAGTGTTCATTACTCCTTACCAACCTGGGGTGCATTTACAAAAATCATCTTTAGCCAACTAAGGTCACAAGTTACATCGTTACAAACAGTTTGTTGATTTAACATTTTCTAAATCCGTAGTTTCAACAAACATTCACAAACTGCGTCGCAAACTTGTACACTTGCGACTACAGCTCTAGAGCTGCTGGCGGTGTTCTATTCCCAGTTACCCCCCTTATGCCCTATTCATTTAAAACATTCCAACATTTAAACTTGGAATTATTTAAAAAATAAAGCATTTAAGTCATATCTCTTAGGTGTAATTTGCTTTAAAGCATTTTTACAGTTCAGTTTTAGTGATCTTCATGTAGACCATTGCGCTCCCTTTACAGAGCACTTTAAAAACATTTATGTCATTTTGAACGTCGTGATTTATGGCGAAAGCTATAAGTGACCTGTTATTTAAAGGCGGAATTCATGTTACGTCTCCAAAGCTTGTGAAAAAAAAAATGCTTTTAATTTATAGTAGGTTATTTATTA
Organism: Danio rerio; assembly: GCF_052040795.2. NCBI lineage: Eukaryota > Metazoa > Chordata > Actinopteri > Cypriniformes > Danionidae > Danio > Danio rerio. Next base: position 50,991,871 of record NC_141037.1, read on the forward strand.
AGTGTCTGTACTGTATATGACATAGGCCTGTGGGTTAAAACATTTCTGCAGTGGTTTGCATGTGTCAAATTGTAAAAGTAGACTTTAAAAAATTAAATAAATAAATAAATAAAATAAACAATATCCTACTTAATAATAATAATAATAATAATAATAATAATCATCATCAACAAAATAATCTTTATTAATATTATTATTAAAGATAGGATTTCCTAATAAATAATAAATGTTAAATTTTATTTGGTAATAAATAGCTTCATTATTTATTTATTTATTCATTTATTTATTTATTTATTTATTTATACGATTTATATGATTTATATATGATATTTGAATGTGTCAGCTTTCGTAAGTGATTTTATGTTTCAGAATAGAATGTGTAATGTTCTCAATAATATTTGTAGGGTAACACAGGCCCTATATATGCAATTTAAATTTCAATTAATATGGAAAACGAGAGCATGTTTTAATCAAAACTTATATTGGATTTTTGTATATAATTTGCACAAAGAAATTATGGGGATCTTCTCTAAAGACGTTACTCCACCCATTTAGAACATTTATATGGGTGTTTCAAGTTATAAATAATGTAGTTCAAATGAGGGATTTGCGACAGAGAAACTACGGTTTTGGGAAACCCTCGTCAGTACATCGTTCTTTTCCCAAACGATGCATCATACTATGATAGTTCAGCCGTGAGTAACGTCGTTGTTTGGGAAACAAACCCCTGAGTGTGGGAAATCTTTACGCTACACAATATTTACAAAATTTATATTTAACACTTGCAGTGTGTGTATTATAACTAAAATATGTTGGCTTCACACCAAAACCAAAATTTAGTATTCACTTGAGCAGAATACATAAAAAGTCATTGCAAACCAGCAAGTATAAGCAAATTTCAATAAGACCACAGGAACAATGCGGAAGACACGATCGAGGTCAATTTTACAATCTCAAACACATTACGCATTCCACGTCATTTACATTCAAGGAATCTAACACAAACAATTAAATTAATTGCATCTTTGTTTCTACAGTAGAGCTCTTTTAAAATGTATCTTGTGTCAAAGCAGCTTAACATAGTAGTTATAGTAAAATGAAACTGTGTCTGTCCAGATTTCTAAGTTGAGAAAACAAACAAAAACATTGTTTTAAGTAAAAAAAAAAAAAAAAAAAAAAACATCCCACAAGTATTGATGTGATGCTCTACATGTGAAGACACCCATCATAGGTTCTGTTCAATACCCAACCCCTCCTGTGACCCCTTGTTTATCTGTGTGTATATTTGTTTCTCTTAAATATCCTTTAGTGGTTGGTGGGTCCAACTGTCCAGCCTAATCCATTATTTGCTCTTTATAATTCTTCTATATCTGTATGTTGCCCTTTGCATATCTCCATATAGAGTACTGCACTGGGAAAAAAAGCCACGCCGAACTGACAGCTATTTCTTTCCTGCCTACAAAAATTCAGCTAGATAAAGGCAGATAACTGTCAGCCCGTTTCATCAGGATGGAAATGCTCTGCATGGTATGTGTGAGATTATTCCGGAAATCCATGACCACAGGACATTCATGACAGAGGCACTATCTCTGATCCTGCACAAACTTTAATACGGTTATTGATGCAGGGCCGGATATCTCTGCTGTGGTCTGATGTTGTGGCCATGAGCCATTCAAAGGTTTTGACATCTATTTCTGTATGACAAACGTGAAGCAGTTGGTATGATTTTATTTGAAAAGCCAATGAAAGGATACTTACTTGAAGTAAAAATTGTGGCAATCCTTTTTTTTTTCTTTTCTTTTCAGTTGATCATAGTAAACAGATGGATTTATATCTTTATTTCTTTCATTTTCTGTCAGCTTAGTCCAGGGGTGTCCAAAGTTGGTCCTGGAGAGACGGTGTCCTGCTGACTTTAGCTCCAACTTGCTTTAACACACCTGCCTGGAGATCTTCTCGTATGCCTAGTAAGAGCTTAATTAGCTGGTTCAGGTGTGTTTGATTAGGGTTGAAGCTAAATTCTCCAGGACACTGGCCCTTCCATAAATCCCTTATTTATCAGAAGTCACCACAGCAGAATGAACCACCAACTGTTCAAGCTTTTCTTTAAAGCAGCAAATGCCCTTCTAGTCACTTCCCTGTACTGGAAAACACCTATACACCCTCACATTCACACACACACATACAGCTTGACCAATTTGGTTTACCCAGTTTACCTATGTCTATGTCCTATGTCCCAGTTTAACGCATGTCTTTGGACTGTTTGGAGAAACAGGAGCACCCGGAGAAAACCCACGCCAACATGGGCAGAACGTGCAAACTCCGCACAGAAATACCTACTGGCCCAGCCGGGACTCGATTATGTGACCTTCTTGCTGTGAGGTGATAGTGCTAACCACTGAGCCCCTGTGCCACCTCTATATCTTCACTGTTCATCGAATGATCTTCTGGTTTACACCCTTTGGGTCTTGCTATAGTGTGGAGGTAGTAGAAAAAAGATTGATGAGCCGTTTTGCTCAGTTTGAGCCTCCAGTCATCTCCAAACCCACTCCAGTACCAAAGCAGCATTGTGACAAAGCCCAGTCTCTCTGAAAAAAATAAAACCTCCTATGATTTATTTGATAAGACAATTTACAGTGAAGGGGCGGCGTGGTGGCGCAGTGGGTAGTGCTGTCACCTCACAGCAAAAAGGTCGCTGGTTTGAGCCCCGGCTGGGTCAGTTGGCATTTCTGTGTGGAGTTTGTATGTCCTCCTTATGTTTGTGTTGGTTTCCTATGGTTGTCCAAGGACCCCCACAAGTCCAAAGACATGCGCAATAGGTGAATTAGTTTAGCTAAGCTGTCCGCAGTGTATGTGTGTGAATGAGAGTGAATGGATGTTTCCCAGTGAGGAAAAGTTGGTGGTTCATTCCGCTGTGGTGACCCGATATTAATAAAGGCACTAAACTGAAAAAAATAAAAATAAAAATAAAAAATAATGATTGAATAAATGAATGTACAGTGAAATTCAGATAAATTTTACAAATAGTTATATATCTTACATCAAGTCCAATTTATTTATCTATATCATATACCATATAATACCATATTATACCATATAAATTCTAATTATAACTATCAAGGCATTGCTAGCTCTTTTTTTAAATAATCTATATTTTGTCTACATCTTTGAAAATCACACAAATTCAATGAATTGTTTTATTCACAGTAAATCCCTATTATGTCTTTTATTTTTTTTTAATTCTTTCTTTTTTTTTTTTCTTGTTGCCTACACTGTTAGACCTTACCAGGGTTTTTTACAGTAGAATACTGGCAACACTGTTGCCAGCTACTCACTGTAAAAGTTCGGTTACAGTAAGTAACTGGCAACAGTGTTGCCATTTAATTACTGTAACTGAACCATTACAGTGAGTGGCTGGCAACAGTGTTGCCAGTTTTCTACTGTAACTGAACCATTACAGTGAGTAGCTGGCAACAGTGTTGCCAGTTAATTACTGTAATAGAGCAGCAGTGGTAACTAACTGGAAACTGTGTAGAGTTAATTACTGTATTGTAGTGTTACAAATCACAGCATTATATTGCATACACATTAATAGTATGTCATATATAGTTATTGTAGTGTTACTAAAATTAATCAGTATTCTTAGCTGTTATTTAAAAATAGAAGGCATAACATTTTTTCAGACAAATTAATTTTATTGTTTTGGCACCAAACAAATAAATAACAGAAAATGTTTAACAAAATTAAGAAATCAGCAGATATAAATATTGTCTTACATATTACAGGTCTGCACAGTAAGGCTGCGGTCACACTAACGTTTAAGCATGCAATATTCTGCACTGCGAAGTGGAATTAAACAAAGCGAGTAGTGGATTTAAACAAAATAATTAGAAATTGAAAAAGCAAGCCAGAGAGGTCATGTTTTGATCTTTGATTGGTCTCAAGCAATCACATGATGTGATTTCGCATTCAGCGTTCTCCAAGCTTGAACTTTCCAATGCTGCGAATTGTAAAATTTGTCTCGTGAGCTATCATTCCAGGTCTGCAGTACTCACATGCGTATGAATGGAAGTCTATAGGGAGAAAAGTGCAGTGACCGGGACTTTAAGCTGTAACTCTAATTAAACACACCTGATCAAACTAATTAAGGCTTGTTAGAATTCTATAGGTAATGTTGAAGCAGGGTGGGTTCTAAACTCTGCTGCGCTGCAGTTCTCCAGGAACTTGGAGTTTGACCCCATGGTATATAGCAGGGCTGCTCAATCCTGTTCCTGGAGATCTACGTTCCTGCAGATTTCAGTTGCTACCCATATCAAACACACCTGCCTTTAATTATCACATGGTGTTCAGGTCCTAATTAATTGGTTTAGGTGTGTTTGATATGGATAACAACTGAAATCTGCAGGAAGGTAGATCTCCAGGAACAGGATTAAGAACCCCTGGTATTAGCAATACTTTTAAAGCAACTGCCAACATTTATCACAATCACATATCCAACAAACACACACACACAAAGTGCTGCAGTGAAATGTGTTACTCTCTCCTCAATGCTGACCATGCAAAAAAAAAAAACTGAACAGCAAAAAACACAAAATAAATATTTTAAATTTTAAAGTTTTAAATAATTAAAAACTGTGTCAAATCTCAATAAAAAGTTTAAAATAATTGTAGAAAACAAAAATAAAGTTGGCAACACTGAAAAACCAAAGGATAAAATCTTTTACTATTATAATTATCTCATGATAACAAACTAGGTGGAAACAGCTCGGAAAAATACTTAGCAACAAACTCACAACCTGGGACTGGACAGGGGAGCTTTTGTGTGTGGATGGCTATGTGTATCATGTTTTTGTGATTCCCTGTGATGATGTGCACATGTTACCTTACTGAGATGATGGAATTTAATTTTGGCTTAGTTGCCAGAAAGATACATACAACTGTTAGCATCTGTACATTATGGCAGTGTGCAATAGCCAATAAATACATATACTTAAACAAAAGTAATGTAAGAAGTTATATGAGGAGAGGCTAACTAGCTAACAATGTAGCTTTCAAGTACACAGTTCAAGATAACAACAGTATAACTTAAAACACAGCCTTATTTTAGAAACCCTCAAAAACATCTGAACACATTTTACTTACTCATTGTAGATTCTTATTTAAAACCTAAAACATAACAGACTCAACATCTGAATTGATGGACAGAGAATAGAGCACACTCAGCAGTAAACAAATCAAACATCTGGCTCCCTTAAAGGGCCAGCATTTTCTGAAAACTCTTTCTAACACCTTTGTGTTTAGAATAAGACGGACAGCCTGTGGGAGTGTGTGGTGATGCCTAAATCATTGTTTTTTACAGTTATTTACTGCATAATCTACAGAGTTACAGTGCAGTTATACTAATTAAACACACCTGATCAAACTAAATCTAAAGGTAGTGTGTTGAAGCAGGGCTGGAACTAAATTCTGCTGGGCTGCGGCCCTTCAGGAGTTTGACATCGCTGGTACATAGCATATTTTCAAAGGAACTGCCTACATTTATCACAATCATGCACATATCATTGAAAAAAAACAATAAAAATAAAAAAAAACTTCATCCAAAGCAAAAAATAAATAAATAAATAATAATAATAATAATAATAAATAATCTGATTAACATGTTGTTCCAAACCTGTAGTAATAAAAATAAATAAATAAATAAAATAACCTGATTAATACATTTATTTAGGAAAGCCTTTATACTACACTGTTAATGCCACTTTTACCTACTTCATTTGAAGTTTTCCAGACAAATTAATTGAGTCTCTGCAAAAATGTATGTACGTGCTGTTTAAGATATTTTTTAAATAACACATTTTTACTAGTTATTTAGCAAAATACTAATATTCAGCTTAAAGTGCCATTTAAAAGCTTAACTATAGGCTAAACTAGGCAAATTAGATTAATTATATTAAAGTAAACAAAGTTATAAAATGATTGTGATAATTTGGTTGCTCTGTGTGAATATTTTTGCCTTTAAATGCATCTCGTCGATATCTTTACCTTTTAATTAGCTCTGTGACATTGACACATGATACTCAATGTTAAAAACATAAAAGGAACCAAAGAAAACACAAAGATGTCTGCAGAGAAATTTAACTTATCATCAATGCATTGTCTCACTTTCTCCTCAATACTGACCATACATATACCAAAACTGAAAAGTATAAATATATATATATATATATATATATATATATATATATATATATATATATATATATATATATATATATATATATATATATATATATATATAGCAACATAAAGCATCAGAGTACATGGGGTAATAATGGTTGAGCAGTAATTTACCATTTATTATCACAGTAACTATCTGTAATGGATACATAAAGTAAATTACTGTAATTTATTCTTTGCACTACAAAATTTCATACAAATCCTGCTCCTTTTACAGTAAAATACTGTTTCCTTTTATTACAGCAAAACACTGGCTATTTTACAGTTATTTACTGCATAATCTACAGTAAGGGTTAACAGTGTATAACAGATTGGTTTAAAAGAAAAAGCTTAAAAGAAAAAGCATAAAAGAACAGCTCAAAAAGTAATATTCAATTCATCTTTATTTGTTTAGCGCTTTTACAATTTAGATTGTGTCAAAGCAGCTTCACATAGAAGATTATAGTGATTTGAAACCACGTCAGTTCAGTTTTCAGAGTTTAAGTTCAGTCTAGTTTAGCTCAGTTCAATGTGGTTTAATATTCACTGCTGAGAGATTTCTTCTATGGCCAAATGTCTTGTGCAGAGCTGCAGTCTAGGAGCTGCTGTGGCTTTTTGTAGAAGCTGGATGTCAGTGAGACTCGTTTGTCCCTGGAGCGTCACAGGAATCATGCGCTCCACTCCAATAAAACACATGTACATTTTCTTAATACTACAATTAAACCAAAAGACTGCTGAACATGCATTTTTTTTTTTTTTTTTTTTACAATAAGTGATCTGTGCTACAAAATGCTGTGCTTTACAATATATTTATTTGGCTGTGTATACAATTTAGGATTGGGATTTCTAAACTTATCAGAGGTGAAAATGTTACATTTTTTTTGATGGAAAAACCTTTTTAAATATTCATTCTAATGAGATGTTTTCCTCCACAGCATTTATTTTTTTGCATTCCCCCTGTCCCAACCACATCATTACTTTTTGATTAGAATTTACCTAATATTACGATATTTACAGTATTTACATATAACAAGTAAATGAATACTTATATTTAAACTCTTTTCACTCAGTTCAAGTAAAAGTGCAAATACAATATTTAAAGGAAGTCTAGTTCTTCTTAACTTGAATATTACCATTAAAAAATGACAATATATTTATTAGATTTTACCACACCAAAAAGTATATGTCTAGATATTTTTTTTCAGTCTATAAGCCAAAGCCTGTGCACAGACTACTCTCACCACCACAGCTGCCATGGTCACAGAGTCCATCTCTGACCCAGAGCCTGAGCCCACCTGCAGCGGTATATAAAATTGTCCCAGAGCACAAGTCATTTGTGGTGGTTTAGCATCTGCAAAAGTATAAACCAATAGCCATCCCAGATGAGTCCCACCCATGCCCATTTCCTTGCCAAGCAATTTTGCACAGTAAGTATAATAGACTCCCTGGTTCCCTTCTTTTGCCAAGCCATGCCTCCTCTGCTGATTCTGCCCTGCTTCATATTCCATTCATTAGCACTGCTTCCACCCAAGCTCAAGAGTCCTTCTTTGCCACTGGTTCTGCCAAGGCCAGATCTCCATCATCATCGTTGGTTCCACCAAGCCCAAAGCCTCATATCAGGTGCTTGTCCAGCCAAAACAACAAGAAATTCATGCAATAATACATATTATTATTATTATTATTATTATTATTAGTATTAGTAGTAGTAGTAGTAGTAGTAGTAGTAGTAGTAGTAGTAGTATGTAACAGAATGAAATGTTTGTCACTTGTTTAATAATAAACATAATAATAAACATATTATTATTATTATTATTATTATTATTATTATTATTATTATTATTATCATTATCATTATCATTGTTGTTGTTGTATTAGTAGCAGCATCATAAATAATAATAATAATAATAATAAATATAATAATAATAATAATATTAATAATAATAATAATAATAATCTGCCATTTTAGAATGTGTTTGCTTTTATTAATCTGTGTAAGGGTAAATGCAGCTGAAATGTAGAAGATAATTTTATAGCCAACTTCTGATGGTGCATCAGAGTAAAATCTAATCAGATTTCATCATATTGCAGCATTACCTGAAGACAAAGGTGGCCACTCACGGGTCGGGTAATTTAAACCATAATTAATCATTTTAAAATGGGAATTTATAAGCAGAGCATATTTTGGCCAGAATTCAGTTGGTAGGAAAATGCGAGCATGCAGAAATATCCATCTGTACTGATGAGGATGATACCCTTGAGTTGACAGCAAATTTAGAAAATAAAAATGGGCACACCGCCAATTAATTATGTCTTCATGAACTTTATCTTCAAAGCAATCTGTCCCATTTTCACAACAGGAAATATTCCTTTGGACCCAGTTATTCATAACATGAGAATCAAGAATTAGGACAACACAACTGATTGTAGACAGTTGAAGTCAAAATTATTAGCCCTCCTTTTTTTCTGTCAAATATTTCCTGAATGATGTTTAACAGAGTGAAGAAATTTTCACAGTATTCAGTATTTACTATAATATATATATATATATATATATATATATATATATATATATATATATATATATATATATATATATATATATATATATATATATATATAACAAATAACAAAATAACAAATATAAAACATTTAACGTTCTACTATTAGCCATATCACCTTGCAGCCCAAGACCGGTTACTCACTGAAGCTAAGCAGGGCTGAGCCTGGTCAGTAACTGGATGGTAGACCACATGGGAAAACTAGGTTGATGTTGGAAGTGGTTTTAGAGAGGGGGCGCTCAAACTGTGGTCTATGTGAGTCCCAATGCCCCAGTAAAAGTGAAGGGGACACTACACTGTCACTGGGCGTCGTCTTTCGGATGAGACGTTAAGCCGAGATCCTGACTCTCTGTAGTCATTAAAAATCCCACGGCACTTCTCAAAAAGAGCGGCGGTATAACCTCGGTGTCCTGGCCAAAGTCCCTCTATCGGCCCTTACTAACAATAATCCACATAAACTGAATTGGCTCTATCACTATCACTTCACTCTTCCTATAGCTGGTGTGTGGTGAGCGCACTGACGTCATTGTCCTGTGGCAGCCGTCACATCATCCAAGTGGATGCTGCACACTGGTGCACCTCTCAATATTGTGAAGCGCTTTGGATGTATGGCCATACTCAATAAATGCACTATATACAGTAAATACACATTACATTACATACACATTACATTACACTCTAAGCAGTATATATTTTTTGGTTGTCTATAGATTGTCAGTAAGACAAAAACCTTAAGAATTGTTGAACCCTGCATTTTTTTTACAGTGCATGCTTTTATCGTTCCATTTGGACTGGTTAATAATTTCTTAAATTCCCACACTGCTGCTGAGAATTATTTTAATTATGTATTTTTTTATATATCTGAATAGATGAGATTCCAGTTATTTGAATTGTTGACATTTTAATTAGCCTAAATTAACAATTTATTTTGTCAGAGCACAATAATTAAACAGTTTTGTTTTTATTCACCTCATAGAGACGTCAGCGTCTGCCACTTTCACGGATCAGTTTTTGTTGTTGTTATTGTGTTTACATGGCAGCGCCGCTCCAGACAGGCTCCATCTATTGTTCCCCTGTCCCATACTCTCCACAGCGATATGCTCATCCAAATTCTTATTACTATTATCTCGCCGCCACAGCCGAGTGAGCCCAACTTTCTCTCTCTCTCTTTCTCCTTGAGGAGCGCAACATAATTTGTTTGGAGGATATTTAACAAGCGACACAAGAAGAAGAACCGCTCATACATATATCTGATCTGGCTCACGGCCTGAAAGTTGATACATCCCTGCTCGGGGAAAAGCTGAAACGAGTTCAGCAAGTGTTTTATTCTTTCGCCTTTCCTGGCTTCTTCAGTCATCCTGTCAGGCCAAAATAACCTTCTCTATTTCATTGTACCGTCCTTGGTTTTGCAGCAGAAATAACTGGAGTGTCATTGTGGGTTCTGTGTGGCCATTATGAGTACTGGAGACGTAGTTAGGCTCTGCTGTGGCCCATTTGATGGACAGCTTTATGATTCGAGCATAAAATAAGATGTTCTGTGGCTCACATCCTTGCTGTAGTGCTTGCTAGTGATGGAAAGACTTTCATACTTCAATGAATGTTTTGTTCATATTCAATTTGATTAGATATTTTTTTTTTTATTATACAGATGTAGTTATTGTTATTAGCCCTCCTGTGATTCCCCCCCACCCCCACCCCCGCCTTTTTTTTAATATTTTCCAAATAATGTTTTTTTTTACAGTATTTCCTATATCATTTTCTTCTGAAAAAGAAAGTTTTATTTGTTTAATTTTGGCTAAAATAAATGGCAAATATTTTTCTTAAAAAAATAAAAATAAAAAATACTTTTAGATCAAAATTACCAGCCCCCTTACGAATATTTTTTTTGATAGTCTACAGAAAAAAACATCAATATACAATGATTTGCCTAATTACCCTAACTCACCTAGTTAACCTAATTAACGTAGTTAAGCCTTTAAATTGCACCTTAAGCTGAATACAATTATCCTGAAAAATATTTAGTAAAATATTATATGAACAAGCAGTATTAATTTTAAACAAGCAGTGTGACATGTTATCTAGTTAAGTTATTCTCTACCTTTTTAGGAAACATTTAGCCAGTACTGTAGTTCTATCTGTTCATAAAAATAAAAAAAGAGGGCAGTTAAAGGTGCAGTAGGTGATCTGCCAAAAAGCTAACTGCTTACCATATTATCTTTGGACGGCGGAGAGGGACTCACAAAGCCACACCCCCTGAAATTGCGAGTGCGTGCAACAACCGACAGACAACCCACTAGTTCAGGCCATTCGCCAGTTAGTTAGTGCAGGAATTACATTTATTATACTTAGCCACACATACATGCTATTTCAGAGCGAATATTCAGAGTAGCATGGTAAACAGTGTAGGAAGGCTATCATTGCTCAAAAATAACCCAATGTGAATATAAAAGCAACTTCAGCTCAGTAAAGCAGGCTAGGCGGAATAGCGCTATTTACTGGTGTTTTGTTGTTAAACTAAATATAAATCTACATTATAGATGCTGTCAAAGAACCTTATGAAACTGAAAATAATCACATCAATCTTTCACCAGGAGATTTCAGTGGCTGAACAACACGTCTGTGCATACAAGTCATTCATAACAAAACATAATCTAACATAAGATAGTTTTAAAACAGAACATTACCTGTCTAACAGTAATACTTCAGCCATGGTGTCGTCCTTCCTCCAGCGTGCTAAAGTAACTCCAATATTGATTCAGGTATTTAAAAGTTTCAATTCAGCATTTGATTTCTCCCGGTCCGTCTCGTGACCGCGCGGCCGCTTTAAGAGCGAATTATACCCGCGCCTGGCTTTACAGTAATCGGCCCGGGCTCGGCTGTCATTCGGTGCCTCCGGCTCCGACTCTGCATCTGCGAGCGGCCCGCAGCTCGCTCGCGCGCATGCGTTTGTGATGCAGAAGGGCACGTGCTAATGGCGGATTTGCGTGAACAGATGCGCAGAAGTCGGAATCTACATTTGCTGACAGACAGTCCGACCTACTTATCGGAATTAAAGGAGATGACGGTCCGACTCTATTTAATTGGATGAACATTTTTTTTGTTTTATGCTTTACCCAGAATATAAAAATACATATAAACACATTTAGATCATTTACTGTAATCATTACTATTGGACTGTAAAGAGACTTTCAACCAGCACAACAAAAAATGTTTCTGAAGACAATCACCTACTGCACCTTTAAAAAGTAAAAGTCATCACCAAGTTTTTATGTTTACGAAAGATCAAGTACACCAAACTATGTTCTTAGATTTGGTCTCAGGTCTGAGTTGAGCCTGTGGGCCTTGATTTGGTCTTGATTTATGGCACATTTCCAGGGCTCGAAACCTTTTTCTTGGTAGCACCAGTGCTCCTAACTTCAAAACTGTAGGTGTACCAGACAAAATTTAGAAGCACCTATCAAAAATGATAAGCACCCTTACTACACATTTTATAATAACAGCTTTCTTGCATTTGAAATCAACAGCTCTAATCTAAACTAACACAAAAACAAAAACTGCATGCACTCACCAGCCCTGCACGCATTACTTGACGTGAATGAGATGAACTGAATAAACAATGATAACTGTGCTGTTCTCCAAGGGTCGTGTCTGATATTGCACAGATGATATTGACATATAATGTATTATTTGCATATGTCATCTTAATAGCAGTAACAGTCTTTTCATGAGCTACTATATTAGTTTCATCTCGGTGAATGCATGCTCTTTAGCGATGGTGAACGTGTTGTCAGTCGCACGATGTTGTACTTAAAAGGTGTAGATTCAGTGGCAAACACTGTAAACTCCTTCACACCGGCTTTACGGTAATTGCTTGAGTAATTTTCATAGCGGACTTTAACCACTGGAAGTCTTTTATCCACTCGTCGAGATGTGTAAATGCTGGATTGACATTCATTACATGATCACTAATCAGATGTGTCATTATTTGTAACTTAAGATGGTTTCTAAAACTACATCTGTCAGGGTTGTTTTCATTCTCTCATATCCAGATTATTACATTTTCGCGCCTGTAGCTCCCTTTCATCCATTCATCCATTCAATCCATTCGTGTTCTGTTCTAGCACAGTGGGCCAAAAAGAAGAGCTAGAAGGCGGGACAAGCATTGTGGGCTTTGTATACTGCAGCAAGTTGATATGTCATCTGTTTTAAACCATTCCTGAGTGCTGCATTTGGTGTTCTTATAGGTGCAGATGCATAATGTGTGAATGCCTCCTAAATCCACTCATGTGGTGAAAATTTTGCTGTGAAAACTGGTCAATAATTTTGTGCACTCGCACAAATGCTCCCAAATATATTTTGAACTTACATAGCTAAAATTTCGGGCACAATTTCGAACCCTGATTTCCACTAGAACAAAGCAAGCGAAGCAGAGAGAGACAGAGTGCTTTCAGTTAATTTCTGTGAAGAAGGAACAAAGCACAGAGATTGTCTTCATGTATGTCTTCATACAGGTGAAGGCAAAATTATTATCCCTCATGTGAATTTTTTTTCCTCTTAAATATTAAAAAAATGTTTTCCAAGTGTTGTTTTTTTTTTCTTCTCCAGAACACATTTTAAATACAATAGTTTTGGCAACACTATATGTTTAGGAAGTCTTTTTTTCATCATGATGACAATACATAATATTTACTTGCTGTTTTACAAAAAAAAAAAAAAAAACATATATATATATATATATATATATATACACTATTAAGATGTAAATTTAAAGCCCTATTAAAAAAAAAAAAAAGTTTCTTAACAGAGGTTATAATATTGACCTTTACATAAATAAACAAATAAATACACACAAATACATGAATGGTCAGTAGATGAATTTTCTGGAAATTAAATGTATGAGCTTTGGGATTTGTTGTATCATTTTCCACGAACTAAGTGTTAAAGCATACAAGGGTGTTTTTAGAGTGACATGACTTGACTGTAAATATGAAATCGACATTATCACATGCTGTTAAGAGCTATTATAAAATTTTCTAAACTGTAGTTGTGGGTCATGCTCATCCTAGCTCGATGGTTGTTCCATCATTAGGAGTTTAATTTTACTGTTGACAACATGTCAACAAATGAACAGCTAATGGGATTCAAATGAAAACCTGTTATTTTTCATGTGCACCAATAAGGCAAAACTATAATTCACTCAATGTAAAAAATTCAGCCATCAAGTGAACTGAAACTATGTCTGTCGAGCTTAAAAAATGCTAACATGTACACAGAAACTGCAGTTGCCATGGATTCTGCGGTGGTCAGAGGAGAAATGGTCATGCCCAACCGAGCCTGGTTTCTCTCAAGGTTTTTTTTCCCTTTACTTTGGTCAATTGGTTAAGCTTTGTTCCTTGCCACTGCCACCACTAGCTTACTTGGTTTGGGACTAGTGGAGCTTCACATCAATGGATTTGATCTTCAGTGTTTGAACTTCCAGCAGTGAAATTTAAACCACACTGAACTAAACTAAACTGAACTTCAGCTCTGAAAACTGACCTGACACAGTTTCAATTTACTAGAACTTCTATGTTAAGCTGCTTTGATACAATCTACACGGTAAATGCGATATAGAAATAAAGATTAATTGAATGCCTATTTGTTTGTTGAGGTTGGCATGTCAATAGTGAAATCGTGAGAATCGCAGTTATCATGACAGCCTTAGTTTTAATGTAGCGTTGGGTCAAATATGGACAAACTCAACTTTTGGGTTAAACAATTTTATTAAATATCTAAAATTGCTCTAATTTGAATATACCATAGCAAGTGCAATTATAATCCCATGAGTTAAATTTCTAGGCCTTGGATGAACTTCTAAAATGTATAGCTTACATTAAGTGAAGGTGTGGACTCTGTGGAGGCCACTTTATGACTGTCTATACTGTGTGGACAGACACAATAATGATGATGATCATGTTTGTTTACAATAAAGAGGGAATGTGTGTTGTGCATTGTTCATTCAATATGGTTTATATATGTATTCTGGAAGGCAGTGTGGTGGCACAGGAGGTAGCACTGGCACCTCACAGCAAGAAGGTCACTTGTTCGGCTGGGTCAATTGTCATTTCTGTGTATGTTTGCATGCTCTCCCTGTGTTTGGGTGGGTTTTCTCTGGGTGCTCTGGTTTTCCCCTTAAGTCCAAAGACATGCAGTAAGCTAAATTGTCCGTAGTGTATGTGTGTAAATGAGAGTGTATGGATGTTTCCAAGTGATGGGTTGTGGCTGGAAGGGCATCCGCTGCGTAAAACACATGCTGAATAAGCTATCGGTTTATTCCGCTGCAGCGACCCCTGATTAATGAAGGGACTACGCTGAAAAGAACGTAAATGAATGTATTCTGGATGCTGTAGCAGTATACGCTTGTGCTCACATGCACATAAACCACTGCAAAACAGGACCAGAGTGTCCCAAACATGCTCGGGACCAGTTACATAGGCTATGGATTCATCAATAATAATGGTGTAAATAATGTTTTTACACAGACTGACCCTTTAAGATCACAATTCAGTATACATAAACACCTACAGTATACATACATGATAAAGCTAAAATGTAAACTATCCCTGAATAGGTGATATCCAGCATACTTTAAATTTACTTCTGTTTACACCTTAACATTACCAAGCACACAATCTGCTTTCTGGAATACCCCTTAGCTTGAACATGTCATAAATCAGCATAATATTTTATTGTATGTGAACTATTCCTTTATGATAGCAATCCAGTGAAAAAGGCAGTGCTTGGCTAAATAAACAATAATAACTTGATCCACTCCCACGTTGTTAGTCTCAAATGTGCAGTTCTTCAGAAAACTGGATAACATGGCTGCTTCTGAAATAAGATACTTATTTCCACTAAACGCCTATATGGAAATCTGTGTTACCTGTAGGGCTGAGTGGGTGTTAGCGACTAGCAGCGAGTGGTCTGCTGCTGTGTGACCGCTGTTAGAATGTTGTTTGCGCTCTCAGCGATTGGTTCACTGCTGGTGCATTTGTGTGTTAATTCCGTCCCGACTCCAGCCCACAGAGGGCCGACAGTCAGGCGAGCAGCGCTTTCAATAATTGGGCTGGGATTCATCAGCCTCCACTCTGGGGCATTGAGTTGGTGTTTATGCTAATGGCTTGGGCAATTAGCCTTGGGATGCGCACTATACAGGAAGCATAAAGGATCTGAGACTGAAGCAACGAGTGGGACAGATTACTTGTTTATTTATTGTCAAGTAATGTATTTTATGTAATTAGGCTGAATAGTAAACACATCAATGGTACATTATCAAGCATCTTGCAACAGTTTCCAACAGGTTGCTAATACTGATGATTTCAAGATAACTAGGCAAAGGTGTTGTATAAAAATATGAGTTTTTTTTTTTTACTCTGTCAAATGTGTCTTGAAAACACACAATGGCTTGTTGTTGTTTGTTTGCGTGTTGGATATTGTACAGTAACTATATTCATGCAGATTTAATAAGCTCATGATTACCTAAAATGACAGGAGCTATTTTAGGGAGTAATTGCACAACTAATTTTTCTTGCTTCACTCGAAAAGCCCAGATTGTGGGTTAATCATAATTAATGAACTTGCAGTATTTAAGCGGATTTAAAATTTAGAACCAGTTTGTGGAAGTTTGTTTTATTATTATTTTATAATTCCAGTTCTTATTCCCAATTCTACCCCTTAGCCATTTTGGGGTTTCCCATTGTCTTTAGCTTGAAGGCATGGGGCTAAGGGAAAGGGCAGGATAGCCCTCGATTTTTCAGGACCACACTAGAAACCAAGGGGTACTTTTTATTTTTTATGTTTGGTTATTACATTATTTGGTAACACTTTATAATAACAACACATGAACCATTTATTAAGCATTAGCAAATAGTGAATTTATTATCTGTTAAGCATTAACTCTACATCAACAAACATTATTAAGCAGTTTTTAAGTGAAGCTACAAATGTTGTATTCTTGACACGGTAACACTTTATAATAACTACACACTATAAATCATTTATTAAGCATTAGCAAATAGTGAACTCATTATCTGTTAAGCGTTAACTCTACATTAATAAACTTTAGTAAGAAGTTTATAACTGCAGCTACAAATGCTCTATTTTTGACTTATAAGCACATATATAATGTGTTTAATGATTCAGTGGCGTAGTGTAAAATGCGGAGGCCCCCCTGTAGGGACCGCTGACGGGGCCCCCTGATTGGGGGGGGGGGGGGGGGGTAATACGTCATACGTCAATTTGCATATCGTCATACGTCAATTTGCAATACGTCATACGTCAATTTGCATATCACTGACGTCATCACGTTCTACCGTTTCTGTTTAACAGCCTATGGTTAATAAAGGGGTATTTATAATTGCACTACACTTTATATAAGCATGTTTATTTAACTATATTTATTGCTGTTTGAATACAGTATGTCATTATAGATGTGTAGCGAATGTGCAGTAATCTCTAATATGTAATAAACTCAGACAAGTTCAGAAACTGTCACTAAAATATCTGTGATTGTGAACAAGAAAAGAATAAACGGTCCAATTAAATTGTTAAAATAAAGGAGAAGTAGATCGGTTTGACTGTACAAGGGAAATACCTTCACATTGCCTGTGCTAAATCATTTGTCGTCGGTACGCAGAGGGGTGATCTGCTCTCGGGCTGCAGGTGGCAGAGGCTGCTGTACGAGGACTGACTGGGCCGCCTGTCAGTGCTGTGAGGCGGTGGAGGGGCCGGCGGCATCACACGCAGCTCGTTGAGAAGAGTAGGGACAGTACAGTTATAGACAAATGGCAGTCTAAAAAATATCTCCAATAACGCACAAAAAAGTCGCTAGATTTGTCGCTAGGGGGGTCTGAAAAGTCACTAAATCTAGTGACAAAGTCGCTAAGTTGGCAACATTGGCGGCAAGCAATCAGAATGAAGTATTATTCATTACTAAATTAAGTACCAAATTATTTACAAGCTGTTTGTATTTAAGAGTAGTTGAGGGTTTTTAGGATCATTCAGAATAAGTTAGTAAATGATTAATAAACTATTGAAATCAACATTTTTATGTCTTATTATTCAGGCATATATAATATATATATATACACACCCCAAAAAAAAAAAAAAAAAAACTTGTGTAATATAAACAATTGACACTCTACAAGTAAATAATCTGCATTTTTTAATGTTACACTATTATTTATTTATTTGTTTATTTATTTTTAAGTCACAAGAATGATTGATAACACTGAAACCTGATAATCTGGGCTTCCAGCCGTTTTTACTTGCACAGTTGATAAAAACAACAGCTAATCTGGTTAATTGCTCTCCCTCAGCAAACCATAGGCCTACATTAGCAATTATCATTTGGTAAGCTGATAGCATGTAATGTGCATGTAATCAGTGTAGGAGAACAGATTGCATTCCATTATCACTGTTCATTAAAGGCTTTCTAGACACCTATTTTTGGCATATACATTTAGCAAAACAAACGTACAGTCGCCGAGCCGTCATCTGGTGTCATGGTAATATTTTCGTCATGGTATTATTTTCCTCCTGCCTTTAATGACATTTAATTCCTGGAATAAAACTTTACAAAAAGCAGGATTAAGGGGTCAATATTCTCTTAGGTGTGTGTGTGTGTGTGTGTGTGTGTGTGTGTGTGTGTGTGTGTGTGTGTGTGTGTGTGTGTGTGTGTGTGTGTGTGTGTGAGTGAGTGTGGTGTCTCTAGAGACTCAGGCCTGAGGCTTGCTGGCAGGAAAAGAGACTATTGACCATCTGCAATCTGGACTGAAGATGAGTATGGCTCTTGACGAAGATAATTGGAAAGTGTTCATGCACTGTTGACATTTAAATATTTGTGAAGGGCCCTGAGTAATCTACACAAGGCATTCACTCAGAGGCATGCAATCAGATCTGACATTTATATTTGTTACAGAATAAAACTGCTCTTGGAAATACCGGCATTTCCCTGCAGTCAGGTTTAAATCATGCTTGCCATTGATTATTATTTTTTTTTAAATAAATTATGCATAATTACTATGGATTATTTGGAGCCAGTCTGTGAAGAAAAACATTGCTGGGGCAAAAAAAAATGACACATAATGATACTGCAATAGTAATAATAATAATAATAATAATAATAAGTATTATTATTATTATTATTAGTAGTAGTAGTAGTAGTAGTAGTAGTAGTAGTAGTAGTAGTAGTAGTAGTATTACCGATATAATTACAAATTATTTTGAATGCTTAATTCACTTTTCCACTTTCTGGGTAAAAAGATTGAATATCATGCCATGCCATACCAGTCTCACATGGAAATTGCAACTGGAACCATATTTAACTGTTCTTTGAACTTTTCGGCATAATAATGGAATAATGGCTAAATATGCTAAACTGGTCCCAGACTGTTGTTCATGAGCCAGTGGTATTATTTAGTCGCTGATATCAAACCTATTACCAACCTGTAAGATTTCACACCCAGACTTTTGTTTTGGAACCTGGTGCGTTTCCCAAGTTAGCACAGTACGTTTGGCATATGTGAAACCATCAATCGCGCTCGGATCCGCGCCAAAACAATTGATCCAAGATTGCCTGAATGAGGTGGTCTTGGCTGGATTAAAACAAACTTTGAAGCAGATCGAATGTAGTGACAAAGAAATACGATCCGAACCAGGCATTATCACAGTGTATTATAGATATGTATAGGCATATATACGACTATATGAAGAGAGAATGATGAGTAGGCCAGGATGTCATTCCCACCAGTAAAAATCCATTTCATGTCAAATATGAAAGTGAAAAAGTATGCTGAACTACTGACAAGAGCTGTTTATCTGTTAGGAAAATTGACCGAACAGCAGTCTTGGTTTATCTGTTATTTCTCTCTATATTTTAAAGCCTATATAAGCCAACTGCCATGTATGAGGAAGTCTTACCTCTGTTTTTTATCTGGTGACGATGTCTGTAGGTGTCACCATTCAAAATGAAAATTGCTTATAATGTCTTATGGCTCAACGTCATAAATTAAAAAAAGGATGCATGACAGCTGAGTGGGACTCTGCAAAATAAACTGTGGAACTCATTGTGAGTAAAGTTTACTCGCATGTGACTTGTTTTAGCTATTGGTCGATTGGAGAAACTTTGCCATGTGAAAGCAAACCGCACTTAGTTGCTCAACAAAGAGCAACATTTCAACAATTTTAATCCCTGTTTTAGAGCAAAGAAATCAATCCACAGGTGTGAAAGCACCTTAAGTCTCTCTATAATATTAAACCCTGAGAACTGTTATGGAATTCCACATGAGACACGACCTTGAGAATTTTCAGGAACTAAAACAATAAACTTTGTAATCTGAAAAGAAGATCAGCTAGGAAACCAGTTTAACTGTCGCAGTCACCCATCCTGAGCCCCATTCTCTGCCCTCAACTTTGCCTTCCCCACCATAGAAGATTCTACACATTCCACACGGAATATTCAATATTTTTTTTTTTTTTTTTTGTGGCTCTACACTGAAAACCCTGATAAGTGACTGAACTAAACTAATTTAGTAAACTTGTTGCCTCAATTAAATTGAAAAATGAATTCTCCCAAAACTTGCATTTTTAAGTTTATTTAACTTATCCATTTTGTAGACTATACTTAAATTGTTCAGTTCACCGAACTTAGTACTAACAAACTTTTTTTTTTTTCCTATATGGAAAATATGTTAAATTAAAGAATAGTGGACCCAATATAAAGTTAAGTTACCCCCAATATCTTTGAAACCTCTCAAAAAAATAAATAAATAAATAAATAAATGTCTTAGCTGTTGGATGATTGTCTTGTCTTTTCCTTAAGTTATAAGCATTAAAAAAAAAAAAAAAAAAAGGTCACTGATTTGGCGTAAAAAAAAATAAAAATAAAAAAAAACATTAAGTGCGTTGAAATATGTTTAACTACTTTTGTGTTAATTTAACGACTGGTAGATAATTGAGGAATGAAACTTGTGATGGTGAAAATTATGGTGTCCAAAACGTCAAATCTTATTCAAACAGTATACCAATACATTTTCCTAACATTCAGTTATCTTGACAATAAGAAAGTCCTTAGGCTGAGCTTAAAACACAAGGTTTCTCAACTAGTACTTCACAATAGGCTGCAAACAGTATGAAGTACTTTAGCTCCAAGCTATGGTAACAGTAACAGTTGCTGCACATCCACCGATTCCTGCCTCAAAGAGAGTGAGTTTGAGCCACTTGTACATTAGGGTAGCATTTAGAAAAAACAACACCAGCGAAGAAACTCGACACAGAGGAAGATAAACATGTACTGCCATCCAGTGTTTCGGAAGCACTACTGCAGAGCAACAGAAACAGCACGCAGAAGTAAAAATGCACGAACAATGAACAAGACATGCCCCGTGGGTCACGCCAATCATTCGACGCAGAAGTATAAACCAGGTGTTGCAACGTATTTCTACATGGTCAGGTAATATTCTCTAACTCTTAAATGTGTCTTTGGGTAATTAATTTTGTACAATCTGAATTGTCTTATTTTGTTTAATTATGTAAATTGAAATGGAAAATCATTGGCTGACACATGCAAAATTTTAGTTTAACTCTAATATCTCCTGATATCTTTACAACTAGTAGATTGCTTAAGCTGATGTTTCCACAGCCTACGACCAGGATTGCTCATACACTCAGGCTTAATGGATGAAGCAAAGGCACAGCATTAGAGACCTGTCGCTTTCTGACAATCACTGACTTAGTATGACATAATCTAGTAGCTAAATCAAACTTTCTTTAAGTATGAGTTTATTAGTTTACAGTTATATATTCTATCTAAGTACCAGAACTGGCGAGAATGTGTCCGTGAGCAGATGTAACTGACCAAAATACTAACTTTGAGTAAACGATGAACCATTATCTAAAAATATGGATTTATTAGGTTAATCAATCTAAATTAGATCTAAAACCTAAACCAAAACTACAACCTATAGGGGGATCAGCTTGAATTGGATGAATCTAAATTTAAATGATTATGAATTGGAGTCAGATTAAATTGGGAGTTGGAAATAAATAAAAAAATTGTTTAAACGAATAAAAAATACTTTTTAATCTGTGCTAAAAAGGCTTACACACAATTAACCTTCA
The DNA here is from genome assembly GCF_052040795.2 of Danio rerio. NCBI lineage: Eukaryota > Metazoa > Chordata > Actinopteri > Cypriniformes > Danionidae > Danio > Danio rerio. The sequence goes on from NC_141037.1 coordinate 51,013,800, forward strand.
CCTATGCTGTTAATTCTGTCACTAGACTATTAGATGGACCCTTACGAACCTGTGATAAGTACTGAATGATTGGGCATGAATGAGATTCGAGTTCTAGTGGAAGCCCTTTAAGCAAATTCAGTTCTTTTCACATAAAACTATTGTATGGTCTCTGATAATGTGATTCAAATTCAGTTCCTGGCTGAACTTAACACACCTGATCCAACTAAACAAGTCCTTCAGGTAAATTTCAAAACTACAGGGCAATGTCTGAATCTGACGGTGTATCCCAAATCAGATATATTGCCCTTTGAAGGGCACTTTGGAATGAAAACAATCATGGCCGCCATATTGAAGTGTTATTCCAAACTGAACTGGCCTCTTCTAAGTCCCCTTCGGATTGAGGTGTTTCAAATGGTACCACTGATGAACATTTTGACCCTGTATTATCCTTTGCATAGGTAAGGCAAGGTAAGTTTATTTATATAAAACATTTCATGCACAATTGTAAATCAATAGGGAAGTTGTTTGTTGTTGCACTCTTCCTTCAATTCGAAAGGGCTCATTCTTATTCCTAATCGCTTCAAAGCTGTCACTTAATTTGGGTAAATCCTTTAAAGGGTTTGGAGCATAGAGATCTAAATTGAGTGCAGTGTAAGTTTTCCACTTCTACCTTAAAGATCTATGCCTCAATAGTAACTAAGTCCAGTCAATTCAGCCAATTTAGTTGTGTTCAATCAATATTGAAACACTGAAGCACTGAAGGTAGATCTCCAGGAACAGGACTGAACACTAAAGCCGTCTTTCCACTGCACACGACATTTGGACAGTTCTGACGTGCACCATGGGAGAGAAGCTGTTCTCGCAGTGTCCGAAATAAAGGAGTGCAAAAGCAAGAGCCTTTATTCTCTGTGCATTCGGACTGGTGGAATGAATGAATGTTAGAAACGTATAGACCGCTAAAAATATTGGAGGGAATGTGAAGACAACATTAAAAATATAAATATTTTTTTTTATTACTTTATTACTCACATTCATGAACATAAAGGTTTTTTTTCTTTTTCTTTTTTTATATTTAGAATTTTTCTGATTCAAAAAATAACCAAAAAAAAAAAAAAAAAAGTATTTTTTATCTCATGTACAGTGACCTGCTTGTACAATACTGAAATACATCATATCTGGTCGGCCAGTCGCTCACGGTCTAGTAGCAGGTGTTTAAATATTTCAACGGATCTGCAGCTCAATTCGGATCCAAAGTTTCTGCATACCGAGATAATCGGAACTCCACGCAGCCATTGGAAGTGAATGACTTCCGGTCTGTTGCCTGTCGTTTGTCATGTGCAGTGGAAAGGAGGATTAACAGTTCTACAAATTGTTCTACCACAGTTGACCGTGGTTTCTGTGGATTTTGATTAATGAGTCACTGTGCATTTTTAGTGAACTCTAGTCATGTCAATATAGAGTACATACAGAAAGCATTCATACCACTTAGTTTTTTTTTTTTTTGTTTTTTTTTAAATGTTAGGGCCTTTTTCAAAAATGGATAAAATCCTAACATTTTAGTCAAAAACATTCTACACACAACACCCCATAATGACAATGTGAAAAAAAGATTTTTTTGAAAATATTGCAACTTTATTAAAAAAAAAATTATGAAAAATTGAAAAATCACATATACATCATATCTACAAGCATTTACAGTTTATTGTTATTCCAGTGCACTTAGCTGCATGCTTCTGGATGAAGATAACAACTGTGTTCTCTCACACACTCTTACAAGTTGCCCAAACATGTTCCATGTCATTTTAATGACTTCTACTCTCTGCAATCATGTTAAAGGATGCTCTTCTTATCTGGGTCACCGTGTTAACAAAACCTACTCATTATGCTTTTTTTTTCTTTTTTTTTTTATCCGAGTGCATTTGAGTGAGACTGCCCGGCACTAGTTGGAGAAGTTGGAACAAGAATACTGGAGTCCTAAAAACCTTGCTTGCACAAGGTTGTACCCTGTTGGCCTTCGGAACTGCCTTATTGTATCTAATTCTTCATGGCATAGATTTCATAAGGGTACTGGAAACATTCCATAGACATTTGTATGATAAGATTTATTTGAAAATGCATAATACAAATCTCCCTTTGCTCCACATCCCAATGTGCTCTATTGGAGATTTCTACAGACTGTCGAAGTCATTTGAGTTTTGTGAACTCACTGTCCTGATCAAGAGACCGCAAACATTTTAAAATTCTACAATGAAAACCGGACTACTTTTGGATTGTGTGAATATTTGTGCTTGCACATAAAATTTATCCTACCAAAATAAAATTGTCGAAGATCTTTGTTTTTTTTTTTGTTTCTATAATTATATTACTTTATTTAAAGATAAAGGTCTGTGGTTCTGCATACAAAGACTTTAACGATGTCTTGCCGGAGTTTATAGCTGTTTCACTTTACTTCAGGATGCATTAATGCCGCTCTGTAGGTCTATTGGAGAAATTTATAAATATTCCTAGCAAATTTATTGAATATTGGAGACATACTCACTACATAAATGCACTAAATCGCACATCAGCAGTTTATTTAAGAGTGCACAAGAAAATCAGCTCTTGAGCAGCATATATTTGAGGGTGTGCAAAAGTTTTGTGCACAAACAGAGGAAATCGGCACGCAGGAAAAATGAGATTTGCATCGTCGTATTACATAAATGCGATCCCGATTTGTATTACTGCACTCACCACATTTCTCCATTTGTCATTAAAATAACGTCATACATTGTTGATAGATTTATGTAAAAGACCTGCCGCGACAGCTTGATAAAATCTGAGAGGAAAAACTGTATATTATTAGTAAGTACAATCTGAAATTTTTTGCAGATGTTTGTAATTTTATTGATAGTGTGTGCCTTACTTATGTCATAAACATGTCATTCCCAAGAAAACTCAATCTTGGAAAGTGACATAAGTGTAACTGATTCTGTTTTAACTTAAAGTGCTGAGACACCTCACGTTTGCTAAGAAACATTTTCATTACAGCACTAAATATGATCAGCTGGAGCCTACAGGGTGAAAAACAAACATAATTCCCGTAGGCCAAGATTTACCAGAAACAATTCTCAGAAATAATTCATCCAGAATACTGGAATGCATCATCTTAAATAACAAAGCACATGCAGTGCCATCTGAAGGGGAATTTAGCTCTCATTCTTTCCATGAAACGTAACCGCAACATTTAACACTATTATTAGCATTCACACCTGAGCTTTCCTGCAAATGCTGAGAAATAGTTGTATCATGAGTTAAAATATTCCTGAGCAGGTGTTTAGTGCATTCGGTATAATGGTCATAACCTAGAAGAGCTTTTCACTGCCAACTGAAAGTCCATAAAAAGCAGTGAAGATTGGTTTGCCAAACAATGATCTCAATTGGAATGTATACTATATGCTTTATATTATACAAACTATATTGTATGCCAATGCACATTCAAATTTACAACAGCGGTTACTTGTATTTTCTTTTGATTTATGGACAATCTATATTAAATTCATTCTTCTGAAACTGTAATCAATTGTGTAAATAAGAGTAATAAAACTTGGTCTTAGTCACAGAGGTAAATTCAAATGAAAAAACAAAGTCACTTATTAGTCAGTAGTATAATTCAGTAGTAAATCATTTGTAAGGGACTTTGTAAGCAGAAACGGTAGCTCTGCTGTATAAACCACTGGGTTACATGTAAAACTAAGAATTAGTTTTATTACACTGTAATAAGGACACATTCATTCATTTTCTTTTTTGGCTTAGTCCCTTTATTAATCTGGCGTCACCACAGTGGAATGAATCGGCAATTTATCCAGCATATGTTTTTCGCAGCAGATGCCCTTCCAGCTGCAACCCATCTCAAGAAAATCTACGCAAACCATGGGGAGAGCATGCGAATTCCACACAGAAATGCCAACTGGCCCAGCCGAGGCTTGAACCAGCGAGCTTCTTGTTGTGAGGCGATCATGCTACCCACTGTGCCACTGTACCACCCACATTAGAACATATAATAATAATAATTATAATAATAACAATAGAGTGATGTGGTGGCGCAGTAGGTAGTGCTGTCACCTCACAGCAAGAAAGGTCGCTAGTTTGAGCCTCGGCTGGGTCAGTTGGCATTTCTGTGTGGAGTTTGCATGTTCTCCCTGCATTAGCGTGGGTTTCCTCTGGGTGCTCTGGTTTCCCCCACAAGTCCAAAGACATGCGGTACAGGTGAACTGGGTAGGTGAATTGTCCGTAGTGTATGAGTGTGAATGAGTAAGTATGGATATTTCCCAGAGATGGGTTGAAGCTGGAAGGGCATTAGCTGCGTCAAACATATGCTGGATAAGTTGGCAGTTAATTCCACTGTGGTGACCAAGGATTAATAAAGGAACTAAACCGACAAGAAATTGAATGAATAAAGTCATAAACTCATAAAAAATAATTAAACCTATGCTTTTGTCACGATTGCCAGCTGTGTTTTCATCACTGGAGATTCATTCCAGTATTCCTGCAAAACTATAACTCCCAGAACTCTTTGCACCCATCGACTGACAATAATGCGGACACACACAGACACAACTGTAGCCATTTTCACTCATTACATGGACTATCCACTGCACTTTCTCATTCACATTGCTTAGGCTGCGTCTGAAATCGCATACTTCCATACCAGATAGTACGCTAAAAACAGTATGTGAGCCAAGTTGTATGTCGGAATTCATAGAATTTGAAAATCAGTATGTTATAAGTATCTGGATGACCTATTACTTCCAGCGAGATTCTGATTCTGCACGCTGCGCAATCCCATGATGCCCCACAAAATAATTCATGCATGGGAGTGAAGCGACACAGGCCACATGGTCGCGAAAAAATAGTATGTTAGTACGCCGAGTTGTATGTTAAATTTAAATGCAGTTCCTACTGAGTAGGAGGCAGTTTCAGACACAGTTTTAGTCTTGTTATTCTGTAGCATCATGACGCTTTATCCTTGTTTTGTTTTTCCTGCCGTGTTTTCAGATCCTCGCTTTGTTTACTGATTTTTGGCCTTGATTATCAACTGTTCGCCGCCTGAACTGACCTCTTCGCCTGTGGCTAGACTATTCTTTTGTATTGTCATGTATGATACTGTTTGCTCCTATGTGACCTTTGCCTGACTAACTATTCTTGTAAGTAAAGACGCTGCATTTGAATCCCCAACTCCGTTGCCAGAGTTGTTGTGTTACAGCTTCATTGAATTATTGTTTAATGCTTCTGCTATTTTACTTCAATTAACAATTTATCTCTCAAAATTCCGCTTGTTAAAAATTCCATTTATCTCTCAAAAACGTTATTAATATGAAGGATTTTTTTCTGTTAATTAAGTTTAATACATTTGTTTTTATTTTCTTTCTTTCTATTTGATTATTATGTGGTGCTAATGTTGGGAAATGTAAAATCAAATGGTTAAAATACAAATGAAAAAATAGAATAAAGCATTTATTTACGAATAGTTAAATAAATACAACTGTTATAAAAGCTGTAAAATTGTACAAATATAGTTACACAAATTCTCACGGTGTCAATTTCTAACATTTACTACAATTGCTATATCGTAGCAATAACATGCATTACTATCAATTTCCACAGTGTCTGTTTACTGTTTACAGACATTTCAATGCACTTTTTTAAACTAAATTCCTAATATATATATATATATATATATATGTTTTATTAAATTGCTTACACAATCTCCTCCTCTCTCAGCCGACTCGAATGTTATCACTCAATTGAATGGCCGTTATAAGTGGTTATCAACCAGTAGAGGGATTCTCTGCCTACTAGTAAACTCAGAAGGCTGTCCACATGGTTAATCAGCTATAGCAGAGAATTAGTTATATTATTCATAAATTTCCCATTAATTATTATTATTTTTTTTTATAACGTCTACCCCAACCCTAAACTTGCAGAAGGTCCCTACTGGCCCATATCTATCAGCTGAATACCACTGATAACGGCCATTCAATCAAGTGATAACATTTGAATTGGGTGTCAAAATGAGCAATTCATAGTTTAAATATGCAACAATTCTACAACTCTGTGAGAGAACATGTAACATAAGGACTTAAATCTGTAAAATCAACCAGATCTATCTTTTAGCACAACTCTAAATGAATCCATTTCAATTCCACTTGTCCCCCTATATACGCATTTTGGTGCGCTGCTTATGTGAGCTCATGAAGGCTCTTTGAAACCAACCCTCCAGGGGTCAGACAATAAGGACACTGCCAATCTTTTCTTCTGAGAGAGGAAATACACAGACATGCTGTCAAAAAGGGGACACGCAGAACTGACAGTGAAATACGTGACATCCGGAGGTCAGGAGAAGTGTACAGGGAGTCCTCATTGGTTAATATTGAAGGGAGGCTCTCTGGGAATGGCCCATTAGAGAGTGCATGCACCCAGAGGATAATCAGATACAGGCCAAATTACCCCCAGCTGGATGCCAATCCCACATTTCCACGGAGAGTGAGGGGAATGGAAAGCCTCTTCCTGATGTGTGGGTGATTGCGATTGCCATTCCATACGGAGCGCTGTTTGGGACTTTGACCCTGACCCAGTTGGTAGGTATGATGGTTTATGGGCCATTGGGCTGCATTTAATTCTGCGCACAACAGAGGCCCATTACAGACATGACTGCTGGAAGATTTCATCCCTTAACCCCTCCGACTTTGTTTTTTCAATCTTCACAATTCAGGCATGGGCATGAAGAAAGGTTACTGACAGCGGTAAAGATCCTTCTTATATATTTAGCTTTTATTACCAGGGTTTATATTGTATCAAGCCAGCAGACGCTGTGACTTATCTCATGGGCTATTTTTATTGGGTTTCAATGCCAGGCTCAGAAAAAAGGCCTTTACCTCTCATAATGAGAGCCCTATAAAAAAACTTCAGCCACTTTCAAAACCTAAACATGTTTTTCCAAAGGGATTTAGGAAAACAGATTTGAACTCTACATACAATTGCATTCAAAGGGCATTTTACTTTCTGAGTGACACTGGATATCCATTATATTTTTAACCCATTTAATGGGTTATATCACTTGTTAGGGGTGGATGATATAACCAACATTCTAATATACTTACTAATATATTTATAATATATCTACATACAGTTGAAACCAGAAGTTTACATACACTCAAACAATACAAAAAAGGAACATAATAATTATATATATATATATATATATATATATATATATATATATATATATATATATATATATATATATATATATATATATATATATATATGTAACGCGCGTTGGTGCTTTAGATATAAACTTTCCAGTTCTCACCACACGCCGTCTTGTGGGTTGTCGTCTATAGCTTAGTTGCAAGGAGGACACACGGACCTCAATCGGCAGGTTTTAACCCTTGATTTATTAAACATACAGGGTGAACATCATTAGTCAGCCATTACAGATTACCTCGTGCGGTTTCTCTCTCTCTCCGTCTCCTTTCTCTCTCTGTCTCGCGCGCCATCTCACTCACAGGTCTCTGACCCGCGATACTATTTCCAAACTTATTTAAAGGTATAGAACATTAGTTTCACTTTAAATTTCACTCCCTATATATATATATATATATATATATATATATATATATATATATATATATATATATATATATATATATATATATATATATCTGGTGTTAAATCATACTAAATGTTTACTATTTTAGGTCCGTTATGATTACCTAAATCATTTACGTTTGGACTTTGAGCATGGATCGTCAAAACAGAGCCGCAAGTCTGTACTGAACACAGCTGTACTGAAAATTTGTTATATATACACCTACATGAAATTGAAAAAAAAAATAAAAAATTGCTACAATTGTTGCAAAAATTTGAAATATTAAATGCAAGCATTCCTTTTTTTTTCGACGCAATCTATGAAATATTGGGAAAGCTATTAATAAAAGTGAATAAAAGCATTGAAACTGTTTCTATCGTCTGTGTTTGCAACACAGTGGATATGTTTCAAATTACAACAGGCAGTGCCTTACTGCTATTTGAATGTATGACAAAAGTCTAATATCATAGACAGCAGACTTCAAATTTGGTGAAATGTTCTAGAAGCAAAACAAATAAATAAACAAACCAGACCTGATATGTGATGTCTATTGTAATGAATCCGGGGTCCAAAATGGTCGATATCCTCTATTGCATGAAGCACAAAATTGTGGATGGATGGATGGAAGAATAGGTGGGTGGGTGGATGGATGGCTGGATAGATGGATAGACGGATGTAACTGGACTCCTAATTAAAATATCCTTCTATGCTATAATAAAATAAAAATCCCAGGATAATTATTATAATTATTATTATTATTGTTATTATTATTATTATTATTGATGAATGGATGTATGGATGGATAGATAGATGGGTGGAGGGATGGATGGATGAAAGGACGGATGGATGGAATGACAGCCAAATATTTTGACAGATGGATGGGGGAGTGGATTGGAGGAAGGGTGGATGGATGGATGCATGGATGGATGGATAGATGGGTGGATGAATGAATGATCAAATGGATGGATGGATGGATGGATGGATGGATAGATGGAATGACAGCCAAATATTTTGACAGATGGGTGGGTGGGTGGATAGGGGGATGGATGGATGGATGGATGGATGGATGGATGGAAGGATGGATGGATGGATGGATGTGACTGGGCTTCTAACTAGAAGATCCTTCTATGCCATTAAAAAAAATCCTGGATTCTTGCCACTATCTGAAAGCATTATCTTCCACTGCTTTCAGTGCATTACACATACCATAACATTTTGGTCAAAGATACTGTGCAGGATGACCTTAAGCAATGAGTGATTGTACTTTAAATTGACAGTTTATTTATAATTGAATTGATTTAGTAAATAACTGTTAACCTTTAGTTTTTACAGTGAAAAACATATCCATCAATGAGCAACTTTTCTTTGAAAACCTGCATTATTTTGTTTCTGTTGCTGGGTGGATATATTGTTGGGAGAGAACGAGTAAATCTGTCCGTTTTGCTTTGATTCATGGGGGCCCATAAACATTGTGCTAGGTGTATGATTATAGGAGCAAGGTGTTGAGCACACAGTTATTCACGCTGAAAGAGCCCCTGAAACCCCACCCGGCCTTATCATCGCCTAGCTGTCCGTACTTGTCCCTTACAGTAACAACATCTCTGTCATTGCACTCTTTTTGCCTTCCTTTTCTTTCTCTTATTTTTTCCATTCCCATTCCACAATCCAGTAAAGAGAGCATGAGGGCATACCGGTGCCGTAAGGTAATGGATTGGACAGGTATAAGGGATGCTTTGACGCATTTACAAGTTAGCAACTCTGTAATTATCATTGTGAATTGTTATTTACACCATCAGCTGACTGCTTTTTATCCCAAGCCTATCCTACAATCTGACAGGAATTTACAAGGTAGAGTTACAAGAAGAAAACGTACCCTAAAGTGCATGTGTGCACTGATGTTAATGAATAGAAAGGTGTGCTAACAGATGCATTTGAACTCATTGACACCATTTTAAAATATGCAAAGTTGATACATACTGAAAGCTGAAATAGAAAGATAACTGGGAAAAGTATTATATTCAACATGTACTTGTAGAGTACACTGCAAAAAAAAAAAAAAAAAAAAAGTGTTTCTTACTTAGAGTTGTTGTTTCTCGTCCAAATATTTAAACAAGAGCTGAAGATCTTTGGGCGAACCCAACGGCTCAATTTCAATCTCATTTCTTGCAACATTAAAATCCATCCCTGCAAAAGTGAAAAAAATAATGACGGAGAAGTCACAAAGAGCGAATTTTGATTGCGGTCAGGTCAGAAAGAACGGTCATTCTAACCACCAAGGTACTAAAGTTTATTGATAAACTTTGATGTTGGCTTGAGAAAGCCAATGTGACTGCGCTATGACTGGGAACGGCAGTTGGCAGGAAGCACGGCGGGGATTGCTAAGTGGTTGCTAAGCAGTTGCTAAAACACTTATGGCATTTTTAGGTGGCTGCTAAGCAGTTGCTAAATGGCAATGCTCGTGTACATGTTTGATCAAATGCTAATACTTAGTAGGCATTTCTAGCATATGTTATTGCATTTAGATAATCATTCATAGCATGTAGCTAATTGTTTTTAGCACTTGGCTTCCATTATCATTGTTATAATACACAGGAAGTCCCATTTGCTAGCATGAGTCAAACAAGCCAATGCCCAGGTCCCTACAATGTTCTGATGTAGAGATATTGCTATTTTTAAATGGTTGCTAGGTTATACTGTTTTATTGCTATGGGGACATTTGACAGGTTAGTGATGATGCATCAAAGCTTCTTGGCAATATGAGTGATCTAAATCAACCCCAATGTTTCTATGACAGTCTTTATGAGTGTCAAAAACTGGACTTGAACATTATGTATTCCTGGTGTTGGGTTGCGGCTGGAAGGGCATTCGCTGTGTAAAACAAATGCTGGATAAGTTGGCGGTTCATTCTGTTGTGGCGACCCCTGATTAATAAAGGGACTAAGAGACCAAACATTATGTAAAAATGGCTTGCTGTATTTTTTTAAAAAATACAATGCTTAATAAGTGTGAAAGTGATACATGCAAAAATGGCTTGCCATATCAGTAAAAAATATGGAGTTTAAGTCAAATATGGCTTGCCATATTATAAGAAAAATAACACATCCAAATACAGCTTTTGGCCAAATTTGGGGCTTGTATAATTTTTTTATATGCCCGGATTATGAAAATTTAATATTTAACATTTTTTATTAAAAAAAAGAATAAGTCTTATAGGCATGAGGAGATATAGCAATAATCTTAAATGTGGAAGGCACATTTTGACCACATTTGGGCCTTGTGGCATGAACGGCCTAACGCCTGTTTCACACCGCAAGCGTCAGCGGCGCGTGAGCAGAGCGTGAGCAGCGCGTATATCGAGCAGTAGCAGCACGCAGGCGTTTGCCTTTCACACCAGCTGCGTCTGCAGCACGCAGCTCTTCGGCAGGTGCTGCAGAGATCAACCTATCTCTGTCTATTCTATCTAGTTATCCATGTCTCTCTATATACAAATACTCTTTTTAAACTTTTCATCAGCACCAAAGCCCCCCCTATGCTGTTTCTTTAACCTGCAAATGTTTATTTTACAAATTTTATTGATCAAATAGTACTGTATGCTTCTCAAGCTAACTTATATGAGAAGTGTCTACAGTCAGAGGACAATCGCCTGTGATATCGTGTCATTTGTTTTTTGATTATCAGGTTGCTGTAGACCTAGTTATAATCATATTTATACAATAAAGTTATAATGATATTTATACATGATCAAACTAGTGTTACTTTCTCCGCTTCAGTGATGTCCAGCGGCAGAATAACAGCTCGTTAATTCATGCTCGTGCAGATGATGAGACGGACAAAGGTAACCAATTCATGCCATTCTTTTACTTATTTTCGTGTTGTCAGATTCACAGTGCAAACAGTTCCCGGTAGGAATAACTCGAGTGAACATAAAACAAAGCCGATTAAAACTCTCTTGCTCTGCTCAGCTGCACAGAACACAGCGAGCTCACATAATCCAGCATGCGTGTCGAACTACACTACCCACAATACACTTCGCTATGGACTACAAATCCCGTAAATATTCTATTTCCCCTCTCCTACAACACTAGTGTCCAACTTAAGCAAAACTGATACTTAAATTGTTTTACATTTGGTTTTGTAGTTCGGGCCTAAATAAATGTTTGTTGCCGTTTTTAATCGTTTTAAGTTCATTTGAATGACTATATATAAACCATTTGACATTATTAACGCATTTATTGGGTAAAATTGCTACTTTTTACTGTCATTCAATGGGTTTTGGTCATTATCAGTGCACTGTCACTTTAATTGAGCGTGAGCAGCGCGTCAAAAATAGACCCAGCGCCGAAACTATCGCTGCACTGCTGCTTCGGCGACGCTCACGCCTCGCTCTGACGTGCTGCTGCTGCGTGCGGAATGAAAGCTCTAATCTGTTAACATGGACGCCGAAAACACACGCGCTGCTCACGCTCTGCTCACGCGCCGCTGACGCTTGCGGTGTGAAACAGGCGTAAGAGGAGATACGTTTGTTTTCAAAGAGTAGTATAACAGTATGTTGGCTTTCTCAAGCCAACATAACTAAATATTAATTAAACTATAAAAGCATAATGTAGTCAGAGTATATAGGCTAATGTTGCCATTATTCTTTATTATTTAGAATATTTCTAAACGCGCATGTTTCATGCACAAGCACACCCTTTAAACTTAACAAAAACTCTCGACAACTGTTACTGCGGTGTCTTTAATATGGTTTAAAGATTGTTATGCATTATTAAAACATCAAGGAGGATGCAGCAAAGAAATATCACTTCATAAATTAAAACTACTTCATTATTTTATGCAACACCCTTACATTTAAAAGGGCTACATAAGGGTGATCATAAAAAAAGACCCCTAGCCTATAAGGTGTTTTAATGAAAAGCCTATCTACAACTGAGCAGCTATATGTTTTTCTCTCCCTTATTTATTTAATTTTATTTTTCAAATGTACACGTGTGCAATCGGAAAACTAGTATACATGGCGGCATGCCATCTTTAACAGACTCTGGCAAACTCCGCCTCTTTTTCCATTCCGGCCTGAAGCCCCAGCTGGCCATCTTTGACCCAAGGTATTCGACAGGCCAAAAAAGGCCGGCTGCTGGCCGCAAGGAAGCCCCGCTTTGGCCCGATCAGGCCCTGGAAGTGACAAAGGAAACACAACTGGCTCACCCTGGCATGCTCGCTTTATGCAAAAGTTTAAACACAGCTATTGTGCTTAATTGAGAGTGAGGTGCAACCAAGGAGAAAGAGTTGGCTGAGCTGAGAAGGGGTGTAAATATGGAGAAGTTTGGTGAGATATTGAGGAGCAAGATTATAAAGTGCCTTGAAAGTGAGTAGTAGTATTATAAAATCAATCAGAATTTTGCTGGAAGTTAGTGAAGCTGATAAAGAAGTGGTGTGACAAGCTCATGATATGAAGTCCTACAGAAGACACAAGCTGCATGGTTCTGAACCAGTTGGGAGTTATGAAAAAGTTTAGAAGGAAGGCCAGAGAGAAGTACATTATGGTAGTCTCTGATCGCTGTCTGTCTGTCTATTTATCTGTATTGTTAAAAATATCAATTAAAGTGACTGTTAAACTGCAGTTCAGTTTTAATTGTTAAATGATACATATTTTACTGTAGTGCATAATATAACAATTAATTTGAGGAAATGAGTTATATCTATCTATTAATTTAACTACTGAGTAATGTTAATTAGTTAAAGTACATGTACTTACTTTATGGTTAGGGTTAGAATTCTGGTTAGGTTTTGGAGCGTAATTAATCATAATTAATTGCAATTACTATAATAAGTTCATGGAACATCCTAAATTAAATTTAAGTTGTTTCGTAAGATTTGCACACCGAATAATTTACACTAAATCAATGTTTTACCAAATCATGATCACATTTTAGCGACATGGTGTCAGTTGTGTGAAGTTTGCATGTTTGCGTGAATTTCCAATTAATTTTGAGAAAAGAAACAATTAATTGACAATTAATTTTGACACCCCTCATCCGGTTTCCCCTACAGTCCAAAGACATGCGGTATAGGTGAACTGTGTAAGCTAAATTGGCCATAGTGTATGTGTGTGAATGAGTGTGTACAGATGTTTCCCAGTACTGGGTTGCAACTGGAAGGGCATCAGTTGGCAGTTTATTCCACTGTGGCAAGCCCAGATTAATAAAGGAACTAAGCTGAAAGAAAATCAATGAATAAATGATCATATTTTACTTAAAATCACACACTTTTCAGAAAAATATTCCATCCAGGAGTGTGGGATCTTTTGTAAAAGCATGTCTGAGTACCAATAACCATCTTGGAAAGATCTTAATAGCAAAGGGTTAATTAAAATGTAATTCAAAACACATTTTGAAGTTAATTCCAAATACCACACAGTCCTAACTAACACACAAACATATGGCTATGGATATTGTATTTGTTTTTTTTTTTTGTTTTGTTTTGCTCTCTGAAAAGTGTGTTGTGTAAATATGTTATCAGTGATTTGTGAGAGCTGAGAAAACAGTTCACTCCTCATTTTAATCTCAAAAGCTCATAAACAGCATCTCTCGTTTCTCCAGGACGCACTGAATTGCTGTTTCCTTGCGATTCATTTCACGCTCTATCTAGCAAAAACATGCAGCACTTCTGTTCAGCACTTACCCTTTGAAAATACTAATGGAAAGAGCTGCATTAAGAAAATCGTCAATCTCTCTCGCGCTTTCTTCTGTCAGGCTTCTCGCGCTGCATACATATGGAGCTGAGGGACAGATGTCACAGCGTGGAGCGAAACTTGTACTTCAAGACTCAAAATCAAGGGAAAAGAGACTGGGGTTTGAGGATGCTTGTTGATTTCTTTCTGTTGAACATCGAATATGTGAATGTGTATCACGCGTTTATTAAGACGTACTGTAAATTTACATTTTTTGAAACACGGAACACCATTTTTAGTGTGTAAAGACTCAATAGTTGAATCATATTTTTTTTAGGATTGCATGTATTTATTTTAGATTTTTACTTAAGGTTGTTTCAAGGGTTCACACTTAGCTGATGATTGATTATAAAGCTTGTTTGGCACACTGTCCCAGGAGAGAGCGCTGAGCTCATAAGATCCTCGAGCCCAGGGCTACCTCTCATTTGCAAGGCGAGAGGGGAGTTTAAGCTTAGGTAAATCTCGAGAACTCCCCTGCTGTAGTAGCTAATAAACAGATAGTGATTGCTCTTAAGAGATACCTACTTACTAGGAGCATGTCCATGATGCCGATTTGGATTAGTCAATTAAGTTGCATGTTTTTGGACGGTGGGAGGAAACCGAGAAACATGGGCGAAACCCATGTGAACATGGCGAGAACGTGTAAACTCCGCAAAGAAACGTCAGCTGGATTGGTAAGGACTAGAACCAGTGATGTTTTTGCTGTGGGGCAACAGTGCAAACTGTGCCACTCATCTAGGAAAGGAGGTGGGGTGGGGTGGAAGGGGGGATTCTTCAAAACAAAGATGACTGTGATATGGAACCTAAGGTATTTATAGTGGCTTAGGAATCATATGATTGGTGAATCACAAATTGAATAATGCGGGACCAGCTGCAAGCAATCATAAGCACGTAATCCTTAATTAACCTAGTTACGCCTTTAAATGTCATTTTACACTTTATAGAAGTGTTTTGAAAAACATCTAGTCAAATGTTATTTACTGTCATCATGGCAAAGATAAAATAAATGAGTTCTTAGAAATGAGTTATTAGAACTATTATATTTAGAAATGTGTTGAAAAAAATATTCTTTCCGTTAAACAGGAATTGGGGGAAAACCTTATACAGGGTGCTAATAATTTAGAAGGGCTAATAATTCTGACTTCAACAGTACATATTTAATTTTATGTATATATGCATACACATTTTTAATCCCATGTGTATCTAGTCAGATGATATAAAAAGAGACTAATTTTGCGCTCAGGTCAGATTTGGTCAGTGTCACCTTTACAGCATCTGATTTCAATTTACCGTCAGTGTAGACCCCCACTGTGACAAGCAAAGCAAATGTTCAAGCACACATCTCATTGTACCCCTGAGTGACATAGGCAAACAGTGCCCTGCCCTGAAGCATAAAACACAACGCTCTAAGAAACATGCAAATACTTCAAAAACTCAACTGCAATCACTGGGGTGTGAGAACACTTAATTATTACAAATAGGAAAACTAAAATAACATAATCAAGTGTGTGTGTGTGTGTGTGTGTGTGTTAGGGTAAGCCAAATAAAAACACACTTGCCACTCAGAATGAGTGATTACCTGTCTCCACGTGGAAGAAAAAGTCAATTCTCCCCTCCTCCAGACGGGGACACACACATACAAATTCTCACATGTATATACAATGTCTAACATTTGACTTATTTTAGATTGTTGTTAAAGACTAACAGCATTGCTTTGAACTAAGCATTCATTAAAATTCGAGTGGTTGTTCTGATTTTCCTTTTTAATAATAAAATTTAATGTGTGTGACTCTGCAGCAGATCAGAGTTGAATTAATATAATGTTTTTACAACAAACTTGATAGAGCAGCATTCTTTCTATCTTATTTTTACCAGTATATTTACTGGCAGCTAATTATTAGCGCCCCTGTTTATTTTTTTCCCCAATTTCTGTTTAATGAAGGGAAGATTGTTTCAGCACATTTCTAAGCATAATAGTTTTAATAACACATCTCTAATAACTGATTTATTTTATCTTTGCCGTGATGACAGTAAATAATAATTTGCTTAAAAGGAGCTAATAATTTTGTCCCAAAAATGGGTTTTAAAAAATTAAAAACTGCTTTCATTCTAGCCAAAATAAAACAAAAAAGGCTTTCTCCAGAAGAAAAAATATTATCAGACATACTGTGAAAATTTCCTTGCTCTGTTAAAAATCATTTGGAAAATATTTAAAAGAGAAAAAGAAAATCAAAAGGGGGCTAATAATTCTGACTTCAACTGCATATATATTGTATCATATCATATTTGCATCAAATTACAAAAAGTCACTAATGAAAGTTGTTTGCAATGCAACGTCAATGGGTGGCCACTAAATATGACAATGTTTTCTGTCCTGTCTCACACAAATTAATTTATATTCCTTTTTTTGAAAGTCATAAAAAAACAATATAATTGAGTTTTCATTTTATTATTTGAGCAAATAGAATTGTAAAAAAAAACATTTTTGTACTCCCCCATTTACTGCTCTCTAAGTTTATCCAACAATGATGAGTTCAACTGCTGAGAAACCAGCCTAATCACACGATAAAACTTAACTATGTTACGTTAAGCAGGCATGGCACTCAACCCCATCTCTAAACCCAACTGCAGTGGGGGATAAGCAAATCCTACTTTATTGCATAAACGAGACCGTACAAATTAATTTAAATTAGCAACTAAATCATAAAGTTATAAATTGCCATGAGATTGCATTGGAGAAACCCGGAAATGTGAGAAGGATCCATTATTGATTAGCATGCTTTTTTACTTGCTATTTTTACTGTTAACATTAAGCATTATGATTCTTTAAAGCTGTTCACCTTTCACGGCCTCACAGTTTTGTGGATTATTTTTGTGCCATTTTACATACTTTTTTTTTTTTTCCTGATTGGCTATAGACTATTGTCAATCAATCTCCTCTGTGTCTCCTGTACAGTACAGAATGTGTTCATCACACAAATTAACATAAATATTCAATCGCTAGCAGTGTGAATTCTAACAAGGATGCAAAAATGGTTGTAAATGTTCGCAGCAAGACCATCATAAAGGGGGTTGTACACCGGTTGTGCCACGTAAAGTCTAGTTCGGATACGTGGCTTTCTGGAAGTGCGATGTGCACATCAATATAGCAGCATTTTTTATGACACTATATCACAATAATTCATATTTTTACAGTACTGTGACTGTTGGATTTAGGGTTGGAGTAGGGGTAGGCATTAAAAATTTAATTTATTGGGTAATTTAATAGATATAATACTCAGTAAAACTACTGTTTTTACATTACTGTGATGGTTGGCTTTAGGGGTAAGGGTAGACGTCAATAAAATACAATAATAGGGAAATTTAAATAGCCGCTAACTTATCTAGGATGTTTTACACAGCGGATGCCCTTCCAGCCGCAACTCAGCACTGGAAAACACCCACTCTAACATTACCACATGCACTCATACAGCCCAATTTTGTTTACCCAATTCACTTATACCGCATGACTTTGGACTGTGAGGAGCACTCGGAGGAAACGCACGCCAACACAGGGAGAACATGCAAACACGACACAGAAATGCAAACTGGCCCAGCCAGGACTGGAACCAGCAACCTTCTGACAACCACTTATCATGGTGTTTTGTTCTTATTTTAACTTAAACGTTTAAATATCAATCATTTAGATTTGATTAATAATGTGATCCTGACATTAATTTTACTTCTTCTTTTCTTGTGTGTGTCTTTGGATTATATATACTTTTCAAAGTTTTTTATAAATAAAAACAGACCTGCCACTCAGAATGAGTGATTGCCTTTTTCCACATGGAAGGAAAAGTCAGTTACACACTTTCCCTCTCCTGAGGCACAGACACACACTTAAAATGTCTAGCACATATATACAATGCGTACACTCAAACGCATTCCCGTTTATTTATGAAGGCCCACAAAGTTCATGATTCTGCTGGGTGTTCCAAATCTGTAATCACTGCAACAACACCAGTAGATCATTTTTATATTTGTTTGTTCTTCTCGCAGTACTTCTCAGTCAGCTTTATGGTAAAGCGCAGAGATCTAAGTTCCCCGGAGGCTGTCTGGTGACACAGGTTGTTTCAATGAATGATGAATATGGGCCACTTTAGCCGTACGGGGGCCTGCCTGTGTTTATCATACTGTGTCTTTTTGACAATTAAGTCAGCTATGAATACTCGGGCCTTTTGTCTGCTTCACAAAATGCCCATAGACTGTTAAGCTAAAGTATACATTGTTTTCTTTGCATGTTTCATATGATGTTTGATTAATAATAAGGTCAAATAAAATAATCAAGTGCAGAGATACGTCAATTAGAATATGCATTACAATTAAAAATACAGATTTTGATATCATTTCAAATTTAAAAGTAAAGCAGGAGTTCTTGGAAAATGCTAACGTTAGCCTGGTAGCACTGAAAGCCTAAAGGTTCTTGCACACTGAATCCAAAATTTTCATCTGTAATTTTCACACGTTAAAATATAAATTCAACCTCAAGTTGTTTCCATTATATTGACAAACTGCCTCATCCATCATAAAATCTGTTGTTGTTTTTTTCTGGTTTGCACGTCTCGCTTTGAGAGGTGTTTTGACAGTTCAGAGCCACCGTACAAGCGAAAAGCTAAATACACAATGCCATCATTTAAACTACAGATAGCTTATACACAGCATAAAATAAAGACAGAATATGGCAGACAGTTGAGAACTCATGACTGGATTCAGTGAATGGCACAACTCTGCCCTGCTGCTGTTTGGTGTGTGTGTGTGTGTGTGTGTGTGTGTGTGTGTGTGTGTGTCCATACCTTTGACGTACTGCCCATAGACATTATAGAAATAGAATACAATAGAAAGCTTGGTCTGCTTTTGTTCCTGTTGCTTCTAAACTCCATACTGTTCACTATCTATTATAATATCTACAGGTATTGTCAGTCTCCATTCTGTTCTGTCATTTGTTTACGTATGTGAACGTGTGAAGTATTACAAATCCACTGATTTCCTGATGAAAATTTTGCATTCAGGGATAATTCAATAAAGCTCCTTGATGATGAGCTAAACTCTCCTTCTTCTCTATGCAGTATTGGATGAACCCAATATGTAGCCTTTTCCTCTTTCTTTTTCTACTTTGGAGACAAGCAGAGAACAAAGTATCACTGCTTGAACTGACTTCGAAATGTTTTGCATTTTTTCGTAATAGATTGATTAATACACATCGGACTTAGTGTGGAAGATTTGTTTATGTGACAAATTTTTATCATATGAATACAAAAAAAAATTTAAAATGCATGCGAAAATGTTTTGCATCAGTGTACAAAGACCTTAAGGCCCAATCCCAATTCTATTTGTTTACCCCTACCTCTTCCCCTATCCCCTTGGCCCTTGAAATAAAGTCTGAAGTAAAAGGGCTTCAAAATTTAACACTAAAAAACAAAATTAACATTGTAGCAGGCACTGTAAAATGCTTATTCCCAGCCAGTAGACATTTCTGACAGGGTATTTAAATGTCATCAAGTGTCAGAATGTTGTGGGACTGCTATACAGGAGTTATGATTAGGTATTATAGAAAGCAAAATTTTGCGTTTTTTATTTTTTATTTTTTTTATTTATGATTGTATTAAAACATGTGCTTGTTTGTTGTAAAAAATTAAATAATGACAAAAAATACTAATTTGTGGATCTCCATTCTTCCTGGTGCAGCTATGCTGTCGTTATGGCTGGTGTATTCTGGGAATTTTTTTTTTACCCCTTTGTTTTGAGTGTGGTCCTGAAAAATCTCCATTCAAGGGGTATCTACCCCTTCCTCTTAGTCCTACGCCTTTAAGCTAAAGAAAATTGGGACACCCAATTGGGGTAAGAGGAGCAGCTAAGGGGTAGAACTGGGATTGGGCCTAAGTCCCACCCTGCAAATCACCTTCCAAAACTATTTCTTCTAAATGCATGAAAGCAAACTAGACAACATCATTAAAATACATACCGTAACATTCACCGGAGAGAAAACTTTATAGTAGCCTACAGTTTGTACTTACAATGACAAACTTACAAAAAAAAAAAAAATGGTTGTTTGTTTATGTTTGGCTGCCATTTTCTGTCTGAACCATGTCCATGAAGGAGCTGATGACATAATTCTTGGTATGCAAGTACATATTTTGACTGGAAAGTCAGACTGCCTATCGTAATGTTCTGACCAAGCGTTTTGATTATACAGAATTTTGTTGGTCCTACTCCTTCCACAGAATGTCAAACACATATAAATATAATATAATATATAATACATTTGGAGGGTGGCGCAGTAGGTAGCGCTGTTGCCTCACAGCAAGAAGGTCTCTGGTTTGAGCCTCGGCTGGGTCAGTTGGCATTTCTGTATGAAGTTTGCATGTTCTCCGGGTGCTACGGTTTCCCCCACAGTCCAAAGACATGCGCTATAGCTGAATTGAATAAGCTAAATTGTAGTGTATGTTTGGGAATTAGAGTTTATTGGTGTTTCCCAGTGATAGGTTTCAGCCGGAAAGGGTGTCCGCTATGTAAAACATATGCCAGAATAATTACATAAATTAATGAATAAATAGATTTGGACTACTTAGTGATTGTCATTAGAATGTGAAGAGGCTTTCAACCAGCACATCACAAATTAATTATCTATTGTACATTTAATTGTGAGTATAGCAGGGTCTTTAAATTTTTTTATTTGTTTCAGATAACCCAACTTTACTCTATACTAATTAGTTGGAAATTATGTCATTAACACATATCAGTGAATCTGGGGATGGACACTCTTGGATGTGAAAATTTGACTAAACTTACAGAATTTATTTTAAAGTAAGATGAGGAAAATTAGTTAAAATTGTTAAGATTGTTTATCTCTGTGCAGGTAAAGAGTTTGGGTGTCATCTTGGATAGCACACTCTCATTTGAAGGTCACATCAATAATATTACACGTACTGCATATTTCCACCTGCGTAATATCACTCGTCTCCGCCCTTCTCTCACAACCAATAACACAGCCATTTTTATCCACGCATTAGCTACTTCACGTCTTGACTACTGTAATGCACTTCTTTCTGGACTTCCTTCCAAACTTCTCCATAAACTCCAACTGGTTCAGAACCATGCAGCTTGTGTCATCTCTAGGACCCAATCTCACGAGCATGTCACACCACTTCTCTCTCAGCTTCACTGGCTTCCAGTAAAGTATCGTACTGATTTTAAAATATTACTTCTAACTTTCAAGGCACTTCATAATCTCGCTCCTCAATCGCTCCTCGTTCTCACTGAACTTCTCCATATCTACACCCCTTCTCGTACCCTTAGATCAGCCAACAACTCCACCCGCGTACCACCTCGCACTCGATTGAGCACAATGGGAGACAGATCTTTTAGCTCTATGGCTCCTCCTCGGCTATGGAACTCACTTCCCCTAGATCTAAGGAGCAGTGATAGTCTTCACACTTTTAAATCCTTTATAAAGATCCCTCTTTTTAAGCAGGCTTTTACTTAACAATTTTTTATCATGTTTTTATTATGTTCTTTTATATTCGCTATTGTGTTTTAACTTGTTTGGTCAATGATTGTTTTTAGTAATGTTTAATTTGTTTTAGCATGTCTGCTGATTCTTATTGTAAGGCGACCTTGGGTGTCTAGAAAGGTGTTATTTACAAATGAAATGAATTATTATTATTATTATTATTATTATTATTATTATTATTATTATTATTATGGAATGCAGCATACAGCAAGTGTACACATCCCACCAAGAACAATTTAAATAAAAATAACTTTGATTCCAATTATATTATCATCTTCACCAAAATAAAAATAAAAAAAATAAATTATACATATATATATATATATATATATATATATATATATATATATATATATATATATATATATATATATATATATATATATATATATATATATATATATATATATATATATATAATAGTGTCATTCTCCAGCTGGACAGATTTATTAAAACTCTATGAGACTGATAGGCTCAGTCTTGAAGAGGAAGTCAAGTGAGGGAACCCACTGAATGTACAGACAGCCGGTAAGATGAGTTTTCTCTCTTTGCGGTATCTAATAGTTACATCCATCAGCTCACAGACACACTAATATAGACTCACGCTCATTGCTCACACCTCAGGGACAGATACAAGCGGATCTTAGCTAGACAGCAGCTTATGAAGATGTCCTCTAGTCTAAGTGATGTTTTCTGAGTGCAGGTAGATTTTGTTGAATGATGGATGTCTCATTAAATTGAAAAGGTATGAATTTAAAATTCAAAGAAAATTTTGCAGATGAAAAATGTTCAATGCACTACTGGTCAAAAGTTGGTTTCACATTTGTGTGTGTGTGTTTGTTTTGGAAAAAAAATATTACGTATTTTTCTTGACAAGACTGCAGCAAAAAGATTTCAAAGGACTAATCTAAAGGCTGATTTATACTTCTGCGTCAAGCAAATTATTGCATGTCCGCCAGTTCCGGCCTCTGAATGAACGCGTTTGAGCTACTTTCAATTCAATTCAATTCAGCTTTATTTGTATAGCGCTTTTACAATGCGATTTTAGATTTCTGATACTTGTACATTAAGGTAGCAAAACACCAGCGAAGAAACTCAACACAGAGGAACATAAAAAACCTCACTGCCAGCTAGTGTTTCAAAAGTGTTATTCCAGAGCAACACAAACAGCACGCAAAAGTATGAATGCCTGACAACTCGCAAAGCAGGCAACGTGTGTCGTGCCATGCCACTGTGTGTATAAACCAGGCTTAGGGGAGTACTCAAGCTAGGTACAGTTGTCTTGAACATACCCAGGCATGATTGTCCTATCTCCTTTCTCCACCTTGGCCTGTACTCCATTGCAATTTTGCCTTCTGAGCTTAAGCACGTTTATGTCATTGATGATGTGACTGTTTAGTTTTAAAGAGGAGCACTCTCGCTTAGTAGAATGGAGATTGCTTTATTGATTCATTCATTTTCTTTTCGGCTTAGACCCTTTATTAATCTGGGGTCGCCACAGCGGAATGAACCACCAACCACCAACTTATCCATAAACTGTTTTACGCAGTGGATGCACTTCCAGCAACCCATAACTGAGAAACATCCCTACACTCTCATTCACACACATGAACTACGGACAATTTAGCTTACCCAATTCACCTGTACCACATGTTTTTGGACTGTGAGCGAAACCGGAGCACCTGGAGGAAACCCACGTGAACACGGGGAGAACATGCAAACTCCACAAAGAAATGCCAACTGACCCAGCCGAGGCTCGATCCAGCGAACTTCTTGCTGTGAGGTGAGAGCGCAACCCACTGCACCACCGTGCTGCCCTGCTTTATTGCTATTGTGTATAATGTTTGCATAAAGTCATTTGTGATGCGATGACACACAATCTATTATTTTGCTGAACAGATCCACCACCTTTGATGCTTGAAAAGTTTCAGGAAAGTTATTGTGCTGCTTGTTTTAGGGGATTTGCTGAAGGTGGCAGCTGACGTGCAGCCTTGGGTTTGCATCTTTGATAAACTATGACAGTTTGCATCCATTTAAAAGTAAGAATAATTAAGAAAACCATAAGAAACAATTCATTAAAAATGACATTGCATCTTCAGTTTTGCGCTTAGACAGATTTGCTCTCACACTACAATTGTACCGCGCCAAAGCCCAACTGATCCGCTTTATCCTGATTGTTTATTTCAATGGAGAGTGAGCGACTTCAGGTGATTCTGACTATGTGAGGGACAGCAACTGTTGGCAACCAGATGGGTGTGTCGAGCGACAAAGTTGAGAATCCTTCAACTTTATGCAAATGAATGACCTTCTTGACCGACAACCAATAAGAGCACCAGTATAGCTCATGCGATCTTCTCTCAGCATGCACATTGGCCGGTTGTATTCTCCATGCTGTGAACCTACACAGACCAGGCAGATCGGCGCTCAGAGCGAAATTCTCTGTGTCTTTTCTAATGATTTCATACCATCAATTGTCCATACTTTCTTTCCAAATCCACATTTTTTTTACATTTAAGCTGCTAGCAATAGCTCCGTTCAAGTTCACCAAACCTTAATATTTAACAACAGGGATTTGTTCAAAATCCATAACCCTAAGCATATGAGCCATAGTCATGATACTTCCCTTAGCGAGCAGCAATAACACAATTGAATAAAAGACAATTCAATACAGCACTGCCTAGCAAGCAAAGTAATGATCAAGCCATAAGAATGACTCAATATTATTATCAGTGTAAGCCATATCGTGTTGCAGTATACAAATGATCTGAGAGCTCTCTTGAGCATTTACTGCCGATGCTAAAGACCATTGAATAGCTATAGCTGCAAAACCGTGGGCCGAGGCTTGTTTCAGGAGAGTTAGATTTCCCTGCTGTGTGAATTGGCAAGCAATCGGACCTCATGAATAATTTAAAATCAAGACTTATTGATGGTTCGGCGGAGCTGTTGAATTCACTTGTGCGGGTGTATCAGTGGCGTTATTAGCTTTTCTCAGCGTGTTGTCGTTCTCTGAGATGTCTTAATAATCAAAGCGTTGTTTGTTTTTCACTGGTGGTGATCTGGAGAAGGGTCTTTCTTGTGCTCTCTCTGGGATGGATAATCCGGCCCTGGGCTCGATTCCAAGGGAACGGCATAATGACCGCCGTGACTCCCTGACCCTTTGTGATTTATGCAGTGCTTCACAGATAACAGGCACCACGAACCCCACTCCAACCCCCAATGGTCCCTGAAGATCCCAAAGCCCTAGTGAGATTCCTGTCTCCAGGATCAGCTCAAAAATCTCCCCCCGCACATGGCCGTTTAGGCCCCAGTGTGTTGTGGGGTCAGAGGTTGTGTTGGAGCTGTCAATGAGCTGCGTGTGTCAGGGGTAACAGGGGTCCCCAGGGACTGGCGATCTCTCAACCTGTTCTGGGATTGAGGTATAAGAGCGAAAGGTGAGGAGCCAGGTGATAATACATCATACTGGATGCCACGAAAAGCCAGACTTTATAGATTTGTGTGTATATTTTGTGTAAATAGGCGGCTGCATGCTAACTGAATCGGAAACTCGAGTAAAGCAGCAACTCGATAACGGCCAACAAAAATTCTTACATGGAATTCACAAGAGAATTGAATTAAAAGGGAGAAAAAAAATCACTCGCAATTGATTACAGTACAGTTTGCTGAATGATGATGAGCTGTTCTTAAGCTAATTAGTAAAAGAAAAGGTGACACGGATATTGGGTCGATTTTGTTATTTCAAAGTGGCTTCACAGTAGAATAAATGATAAAGTAATAACGTTAAAAATGCTCATTTTAAAGATGTAGTCCAGGGACTATTTTTAAGGCTTGGATGTGTTTATAAAATGCAAATACATGTGTGCCCATGCTTAATTTGTAGAAAATAATGTTGTTTTATATATCTTGAAGTAGCACCATCGCCTCCTTGCAAGAAGGTCACTGGTGCGAGCCTCGACTGGGTCCCTTGGCATTTCTTTGTGGGGTTCTCTCCGTGATCTCGTGGGTTTTCTCCAGTTGCTTCGGTTTCCCCCACAGTATAGGTGAATTAGGTAAGCTAAATTGTCCGTTGTGTGTGTGTGTGTGTGTGTGTGTGTGCGTGTGTGTGTGTGTGTGTGTGTGTGTGTGTGTGTGTGTGTGTGTGTGTGTGTGTGATTGAGATTGTACGGATGTTTGCAACTGGAAGGGCATCCGCTGTGTAAAACATATCATTACTTTGGAATTATAAGGTTCTATCTGCGTTCTGAATGATTTTGAGATAATGAGCTTTAAAGTTTTGGCATTTCATAGCAAACATTATGTGTGTAACATTTGTTTTTCAAATAAAAAGTCTTAAAAATGTAAACATTTTATAAAAAAAAAGAAAAAAAAACATCCTATAATGTAAATAAGTTGCCATATAATAAGAATATGTCAATAACTCAATTTTGACAAAATTGTCTGATAGAAACGTATAATTCTAAGGTGACGATATGCTGGACAAGTTGCCGGTTCATTCCCCTCTGGTGACCCCAGATTAATAAAAGGGACTTAGCCAAAAAGAAAATGGATGAATATATATATTGCTACTTGGCTATCATGAAAATGACTGTGGTGTTTCCTAGTTCTTCTGAAAGGCCATGCATTCAAGAGGCTTCGGTTGATGAGCTAACATAATGTGCTGTGACTTGCGAATTGGTTCCATGTCAACAGGAAAAGCGTCACGCCCCTGCAAGCAAGTGCTTTTGCCCTGCGCATTGTCATTCAAAGTAGTTGTTGGCCGCATCAGTTTGTGCCTGAATCAGACAAAAAATAAAGAGCCCATGCCTGCTCTCTAAAATAAAATCGTTCAAATCTATTCTAAATAAGCATGTGTCATTAATACAAAGTGTATATCTTTTGTGAGGGAATGCAGGGAAATCGGCCAAATAGAGAGACACTGCAGCGCTGGTGAAGAGTGTGGGTGTTTTCAGCGGTTTGATGGACAAATATGAATTTGTAGCTAAATTGTTAACAGTGCCAAACAGCATTTCCTGTTGTTTCCTTGTTTACGTCATTGCTACAATAATTCGTACAATTTGTATGAATTTGTACGATCTAATTCGTACAGTTTAGTACGATTTGCTCATGCCTCAATGATGGTTGGGTTTGGGGTGGGGTTAGGTGCCACGCCTCCTTTTAAAAATCTTACATTTTCGTACAAATGGAAGCTATATATATTTTTTTATAATTTTCTGGAACAAAATTAAAATTAAATTATAAGCACTTCTCTCTTTGTGTCGTGTCCGTTGGAAGCCCAAATACAGAACAAGCACTGTGAAAACAGCAGTATTTGCATAGAATTTTAGCTTCCTTTGCTACAACAATACAGTGTCTCTGGCCACGCCCCTTTGCTTCGTGGGGTATATGCATGTAACCTGAGGCATTTGTGATCTCACTCCCCTGGATGTGTTTGTTTGTAGTCCTCAAACTTAATTCACTGTAGGCTTTGCTAAGCTAACTCTAAAAGCCAATCTCTTCCTTTGCATTAAACTCATATTCAATATTACAACAGAGATGTTGTTTATGTTCACACAGCAACATTACACATTAACTGAAGTTTAAAATATGATATCGGAGTGGACCACCCCTTTTAATTTTGCTCTAAAACTACTGTAGCAAGACAGCAATGTCATTATTTAGCTTAAAGCCATTGTTCATTCAAAAATGAAATTTCTGTCATTGTTTACTCACCCCGTATTCCTTTTAAACATGTTTGTTTCTTTCGTCTTTTGAAGGACAACATAAATAATAATACTAATAAAAAAAATAACATACATTGATAGATATAAGTT
Source organism: Danio rerio (assembly GCF_052040795.2). NCBI lineage: Eukaryota > Metazoa > Chordata > Actinopteri > Cypriniformes > Danionidae > Danio > Danio rerio. The sequence goes on from NC_141037.1 coordinate 51,041,495, forward strand.
GCAAACTAGTGGTCATTGACTAGTGCTCATTTCCCCTTACTATGGAAGACCATGGCTACTGGTTTCAAACATTCTTTAAAATGAAGTTGGCGGTTCATTCCACTGTGGTGACCCCAGACAAATAAAGGGACTAAGCCGAAAATAAAATTAATGAATGAATATTATTATTGGCTACTAGATTTCCAACATTACTAGCCACTCGTCATTTTCACTAGCCATGCTTTTCTTGTTAGAAAATTATATTTTATATGCATAAATTTTACTTTGACATGCTAAAATTACTTGACTTAGATGTTGTGTTAAGTCCACATGCCTTCTCATTCATTTAACTTCTTCTGTGTATTTTGTAATAGCTTGCTCAGTGTGCATGAGCAAATGGGTTGTGTTACAATGCAATCAGCTTTTATGTCACAGGATTCATCTCTGACTACACCAAATAAATATTACCTAGCCACAATTTTTTATAAGTCAAAACAGGGAAATTATAGCTTTATAGGTGCACTTTTTATTTTTGTTGAACTTTTCTTTAGGCGACGTACATAGTGGCACAGTAGGTAGTGCTGTCGCCTCACAGCAAGAAGGTCGCTGGTTCGAACCTCGGCTCAGTTGGTGTTTCTGTGTGGAGTTTGCATGTTCTCCCTGCATTCACATGGGTTTCCTCCAATGACTGTAAAAAATATGGACGACGTGACAGCCCTTTTCCCATTGAACGCCTTGAGGGCAAAACGCCTGCTTGACGGGCACAAACTGTCGCAAAAGACTGCTGAAATTGGAGCCAGACATGCGCAGAAGGATTTTCTGATGGAGCCAGAGGAGGAGCCGCGAAAATGAGCGGAGTCGAGCTTCCAATCAAACGCTTTATGTAAAATCAACTACACCCCCCGAACTTCTCAGCATGCGTTTGCTGTCATATCAACACAAATGGATGTAATAACGTTAACAAATATGAGGGTTTTATATATTCAATCGCGCCAGCTCCAGGCCGCAGCGCATAACTTACTCGCGGCGTCGCGGGCTGATTCCGGCTCGCATGCGGCAGCACCGGCTCGCTCAGCCGCCGCATCTGGCTCGATTGACTCGGACTGGAATCGGGTAGTGAGTCCAGGCATCCGGAGTAGGTCCAGCAGAGGTAACATTAGTCAGTCTGAGCTCTAAGAGATAAGTCTCCGGCAGGCGAGAATCTAGCCGGAACTGTGTTTTGCTATCTGGGTGGTTAGGCGTGTATCAGCAAACTAATAAAGCCCGAAAAAAGCCCTGAACTTAGCGAATAAACAGTGTTCCACCAGGATCATGTATGTCAGAAACTATAGTTTACTGCTGAACTCATTTTGTCATGGTAAAATAGCACAGAAATCGAATAACAAAATTTCAGTCTACTTCAGTCTCCTGCCGAAGCTCAAACGCCGCGCTTTGAGAAACTGTCAATCTCAGCTGTCAATCACGATGACACGCCCAGCATTAAATTACTGCTAAAAACAAACTGTTTACAAAAATGAAGATCTGCACCTATTTCAGCACAATAACCAGTGCCTTAATCGACCAGAACTATCTTTCGGGACATTTTATTGCAAGTGTAATATTTTTTTTTTTATTTGGGCTCAAGTCTCCTTCATTAACACGGAGGAGGCGGGCTTTATGACTTGTACTGCAGCCAGCCCCCAGGGGGCGATCTAACGGCCGAAGCCTTCACTCAAACGTAGGCTTGCGGCACACTTGGTTTCCTCCTGGTGCGCCGGTTTCCCCCAGAGTCCAAAGACATGCGGTACAGGTGAATTGAGTAGGCTAAATTGTCCGTAGTGTTTGAGTGTGTGTGTGGATGTTTCCCAGAGATGGGTTGCGGCTGGAAGGGTATCCACTGTCTAAAAATGTGCTGGATAACTTCGAGGTTCATTCAGCTGTGACGACCCTGGGTTAATAAAGGGACTAAGCTTACAAGAAATTAAATGAATAAATTAACATTTAAAAAAACATTACATTTAAAAAAGAATTATTGTTATGTATCTAAAATGTGCACAGTAATCTGCACAGTAATGTGCACAGTAAAAAAAAAAATAAAAAAAAAAAGATAATTAAACCATTTTAACAAAAATAACTGTAAGCAAAAGAAAGCAGGTGAAACATACTGTGTTTGATAATAAAAGGATGATCACGTGCACACGGTTAATATAGGCCTGTTAATAATTAAAATAAAAGCAGTGACTGCTGCTGCTTACAAAATAATTTGTGTATCTTGAGCTCTTGAAAGCAACAGGAATGTGGGTGCACAGTCATCACTCTTTGTCCAGTCTATTTCAACGGAAACCAATTGCACCAGTTGCACTTCCTCTAGACACGGTTGCTGATCAACTGTGCAGGCAAGTGGTCATCCTCTCGTTCTGTTTTTACCTTCTTTTTTGCTCGCGCGAACACTGTTAATTTTGTCAGTCATGCTGCTTCTCGATTCTAAGATCATATTTGCACGAGCATTTGGGCAATGCTTATTGTCGAACCCTGATTTTAAGAAAACTACAATTTAAAAATGATTTCCATCCAGCCAAATTGGCTAGTAGCGGTGTCTGTCTAACCCGCCAGAGCTAAAATCTACCCGCATTTGGTTGGTTGGAGGACGCTAGTGTAAAGCCTTGAATATTATATTATATATTATTATTTAATTTTCTCAAGTAAAACACAAAAGTTTGGTACGGCTAATATTAGACATTTAATGCTGAAAATGCCTGTTGTTTTCATGCCATATTGTAATTAGCTTAATTCTGAGATGACAAGATGTTTCTTTCATACTTTTATTCTCATAGCAACACTTTTAATTCCAAAAAGTAAAAAAAAATAAATAAATAAATAAAAAAAATAATTAATATTAGCATGTTGCTAAGTGAATAGTTTCATACACGAATAAACACAAAACACAGAAGACAATTGGTGAAAAATACACCATTTCATTAGACAAAGTCTTTTTGTGTGATATTGTTACTGTTTTCAGTTGGTAGACTGTTGTATCCAAAGCCAATTACTGTGCATTCAAGGTTTTTTTGTTAGTTTGTCTATTCCCTGGGAATTAAACCATGACCTTGATGTGCCTAGCAGTCTGTATACTCGCAAACTGATTCCAGTACAGTTTGATGCTAGCACGCTCCTGTAACAATGATTAGAAGCTCTAATACACATTTAATTAGTCTGCATTCACTTCTTATAGTACATGTTCTTAGCTACGAGAATGTCTTTCTTTTTTACAACATTAATTTTGTATTATATTTATAGAAAAGGCTTCACTCTGAGCATTTTTGGTATAATCTTATCAATGAAAGATGGATTCTTTGCAGTCTGTAGATTATGCTTGGAACAAGGTATGACGCATCGTAACTTCTTTAACCTTCAGGTCAGAAGTGAGCCTATAATGCCTATAAATCTCACCTAGGTAGGTAGCACACTTTTCAGCACAGCCAGTGTGTATATAAACATGTATATACGAGTCTTGGGTGCATGTTCGCCTCCACACATCCATCTGTTTGAGTGAGTATATCAGCCGTCCCTGAACAACCAAAAGCTTTATGAGGCCATGAATTGGGTTGCTTTTAATTGGCCCTCTGTGTTGAAGAAGGAGCCTGCAGCTACAACGAGCTTATCAGCTCCTGCCCTCCATCAATAATGCATGTGTCGGGCATTAATGTGCCGTGTTCTGCCTGTTAGCAAGAAACAACACTGGAGTTCTTGAGGACAGAGTCACTCAGGGAGGCAAATGAATGGTTCAGCTCTGCACTCCAGTGTAATACAGATGAATGGAGGGACAGCCGGTCTGCCTTTCTCATCTCTTTAGCCCTGAGGTCTTCCCCGATGGATCACTTCTGCTTTGTGACTCCAGGGGTTACCGAATGCCACAACTCAACTCAGTGGTATTTATCACAGGACTAAGAGCAGATATATATATTTTTTTCTTCTTCTTCTTCTTCTTATATTTTCTTATTTTATTTTATTCATTTTTTTTTAAGTTCTTATGATAAAAAGTTATGATTCCCTTAATAAACATGCAGATAGGAGCACTTTCCTTGACAGATTTGCTTAAAACTTTTGTGAGATTTTTCAAAGTGTTGGTTAAAACATCTGTTACAAACCAATGGTGTATCTTATAAAGCATACAGTACATACACACACATACACACACACACACACACACACGCATATATATATATATATATACAGTATGTGACGAATTTGAAATATTGAACGTGTTAAAAAAATGTACGTGGTTGCAGTCGCAACCAGTCGCAGGAAATACTGTGTGCATTTTCTACTTGCGTACATTCCTTAAGCAACGAGAACAAGCGCCTAACATCACAGACGGTGTCCTTATTCCTCAAAGTTATTTAGAATTTAATGTTTAGTATAGTCTACATAGTCTTTGGTCGTACCTGTGTGTGCCTTGGTTGTAGGCTACCTCTTGATGCTTCTAACGTCCTTGTCAAAGCGCCAGTGGCACCGAAATCAGGCCCCGAAATTCATTTGTACAAATTATTTGTATTCATTACTTTATTATAATTTTACTTGAGATGCCATTAAATTATAGTTTGTATGTGAATATCTAAAATTAAAAGTTTCAATATTTTAATTGCAATTAATTCCAAAGAAAGTGTGATTATTATTTTTTTATTATATTTTTTTTATTTTTTTATTTGTTGGCAGCACTAATACATATATTATTTAGTTTTATTTATTTATTTATTTATTTATTTATTTATTTTTTATTTCTTATGTAAGTATCTACAGTATGTATGCACGCATTTGACCTGAATGGATGGATGGATGGAAATAAATAAATAAAATATACCACAAAATGCCCAGGTAAAGTACAGTACACGATACTTACTCCTAGATGTAACAGTGGTACCCCAATATTTGTGTATAATTTTGCTTATGTCTCAGTTATATATAGTTGGCATTTATAGCTGTCATAAATCTGGAAAAGTAATGATTCAGGTAACTATTTTTACAAGCAAACAAGTCATCTGTTATAATTATAAAATGCTTATTTTAACGAACCTGAGTTGATACAAAGGATAGTTTGATCTAATTTGAATTTATGGACTTTAAATAGTACTATAAATAAAAAAAAATGAAAAAAATAAATAAAAAAAAAAAATTATAAATAAATAGGCATATTCTTTCACTTGCATTAATGTTTTATTTATTAATGTATGATGTATCAAAATGTACATTTCTTGAACTGAACAGGTTAATTGAACAGGTTAAAAAAAGATCCCCCTTTAGAGAACTGGTAGCTAATTCACACAGTCTCATTTTTACTTTTTCGCACATACTGTACAGACAGTATCCAGTGCTGTTTATGTGATTTGATTACCATACTTTATTTACTTTTTTTCCATAAAATATTTAGCATATTTGTACAATTCACACAAATTGATGAGAAATTGGCACATACTGAAAAACTTTTCAATGGTTTTAATAGAGCGGCTCAAACAACCAAACCCAGCAGACCCTTTCATTTCATTACATCCATATACTCACAGAAACACAAGGGCAATGCCAAAACACCACAGTTTTGAAGACGTTTCCTAAAGATAATAAAATAACCTTAATTCATTAAATAAACTATAAAAATGAGCACATGATTGCATTTCTTAAGCTTGTGTTTCATCAAAAAAAGACACAAAGTAGATCTCTTTTCATTTTGGTCATAAGCTTCACAAAACTCCACATTAAAAAAAAAAGTCTTTCGGATAATACAGACTGCTTAGAATGTGACATCGCTCGATATATCTTTTGGTTTTCAGATACAAGACTGATCTTGAGCATTCCAGTCATTGAGTAATTATATGCTTGAATAATATGACATAAATGTTATAGAGTGAGGGACTTCCCCTGCACACAGATACCGTTGAGTGTGCAGTTTGCTAAAAGCCTTCATGGTTGTTGATTTTTATAAACAAACATTCATCAGCATCTCCATAACCTCTATAAAATTTCACAATGGACTATCGCCAGGCACTTAAAAATGGGTCAAATTGAGATCCTGACCTTTTTACCAGAAACTTTTATTTTTTTTAAAGATGTTGCAACAAAACGCAAAGTTTACATACCCAAGAATGATAGTCTGACCTTTGCTGTTCTCATAAACGTACACAGTATCTCCAAAGGAAAACATTCCCAAGATCACCAAAGTCAAGGAGTAAAAAGTAATTTTTTTAAATTACAACGGAATTTGGTGTATACGTCGTTCATGTATACTATCTGGTGTTTGTAGACAGATGTTATTATTTTAAGTTAAAAAGGTAATACTGATGTGCATACGGGGGGGGGGGGGGGGGGGGGTATAGATAGATAGATGGATGGATGGATGGATGGATGGATGGATGGATGGATGGATAGATTAAAGTAGTTTATAGATAGATAGATAGATAGATAGATAGATAGATAGATAGATAGATAGATAGATAGATAGATAGATTTAATCTATGTCTGTATATGTATTAACAATTAAGAAAATGATGCAAATATGTATTTTTGAGATATATTAAAGAGCCCCCTATAACGGGTTTTTGAAAATGATCTTCCATGCAATGTGTAACACAGCTCTAAGTGTATGAAAACATCCAGCTGAGGTTGAAATCTCAAAGTGCACCTTGTTTAAAACTATTGATTCTTTGGCGAAATAGTTGACTTTGAGTCGAATAAACAAATTGAGTTGGGTTCGGATCTTTTGTTTGATTGCATCGACGTCAACATGGCACATCACCAAATATGTATTTCCAGTTCTGGTAAACTGGAACTTTCAAAATACTCAATTTTCAAAATAGTCCATCTTTTGCCACTTTGTGGATTAATACTGAATGTTTTTCATTGGTATTACTTGGGGTTAGATTTAAGAGAAGAGTAGTTTGCTGGTGTTTAACTGCATTGCTTTATTGCATTTCTGCATTGGGCTCTCACATACATTCTGCGACCAATCGCAACAGACTGGGTCATTGGGCCAGTCAGCGCAGTTTAGCTTCGCTCTAAGGAGAGGTTTGGGAACAAATGAATCACTGAACGATTGATATGGGAGTTGTTGAGATAATTAGGTAAAAACAAATGCATATTAGAAGACATTGAAAGTGTTTTTTTGATCTTGCACACATATCAGCATGTTGTTGAAGACCCCTAAAACCAAAATAAGACATTTCTAATGCAAAATAGGAGCTTTGTAAAAACAATATGCAATATATAGATAGTATTTTAACTGATATTATATGAAATAAATCATAACAATACAGAAAATAAAGACAGCCATTGCAATAACACAATTATGTAAACAAACACTGTATGGATGAGTGACAGGAAGATATTTGCTCTGCACAGGATAATGCAAGATGATCTAATGTCAATGTTTGGTTTAGGTCTAATATACAGTATGATTTAGATTTTGTACATGGTTCTGTTTTCCTGGTAAACCCCAAGTAAAAAAAATAAAAATAGATCAAAAAGTACTTCACAGTCATTTCACTTTACTATTATTTCTTTACTTTTAGGACTATTAGCACTAGACAACATACATTTAGTGAAATCATTTCCACATCATTACACTGTAAAAAATGTATGTCAAAAAGATTTATATGTTACTTTAAGTTAATCAGGAGTTATTAAAGGTTAACGTAATATTTTAGTCTCTTTGATTGATATTAGTTAAGATGACTAGAAAAGTTAATTGGATTGAACTCAACAAATTAAAACAGCAAGAATTTTTGACAGTGTAGTCTCACCACACAAATGTGTGTTGAGTCAATAGGGATGCTCAAATAAAAAAAGCAAATTTGACCACAAAAATAGTGCATATGGTCAAATATTTGAGGCCCTCCAGCCATTATCGGATTTCCCTCACTCTAAAAATAAAACCAGAATCCATCGCACCACTATGTGTTTTTTTGTTGTACAGATTACTCACCAATACTTTCAGCAGAAATGACTTCAGCATTGTGTGCACAATGGATTACCTACTGTAGCAGTACCTTTTGTGGCAGATGCTTCTTGGCTGAAGGGTCTTCCTGCTGAGGAAGAGAGAGATGAGGGTGAGAATCACAGAGAGTCCAGAGAGAAAAACACAGCTTTGATTGACCTTTCTTCCCTCAGGCGCTGTTCTGCTTGAGCACAGGTCATTACCATAACTAATATATTTCTTGCACCCCCCTCCTATTATGCATCAGGTTTCTGTGAGGATGTCATGCCTTTGAAGAACAAGTGTGCATTTTGTTACATTCGAGTAATGCACCACGGTAAAGATGCATTGCTAGTCAATGCGACTGTAGCTACATGTGAAATTTTTTGCTTATGGTGTTGTGATTATCAGCTGGTTGCATTGAAATGCTTTGCACTGCAAAAAAAAAATAAAAATAAAAATTCTTATTCTTGCATTTCTTACTTAGAGATTCTGTCTTGCTTTTAGTCCAAATATATACTGTAAAAAAGTTCTTAAATAATGATTTTCTAGACAAGTAAAAAGTCGTGTTATGTTTTCAGAAATGACAATTAAAAATTAATTGAGTTTTAATTTTAAACAAGCAAAATAATCTGCAAAAGGGTAAGCAAAATACACCAGCAGGCACTGGAGTTAACATGACATCAGACTGATGTTGTACCAGTATGTCATGGGGACGTTAAATTGTGTTTGGAAATTAAAATCAAGTTGACATCAGAACCCAACATCAGGCCGAAGTCAATGTTTAATATCCAACCTGAAAACAACCAAATATCAACGTCTAATGATGTTACAGTTTGATGTTAAAATATGACATCTATCAGATGTTGGATTTTGGTTTGAATAACTATGACATTGCTTTAAGATGTTGGCTCGACATTGGATTTTGGTCGCTTTCTAACACAACCTAAAATCAACAAAATATCAATGTCATTTGACATTTTTATTGGACGCTAAAATAACATTGTCCTTAAATGCTGGCTAGACATTGAAATTTGGTCAACCTGATGTCACTACCTAAATCTTACCTATTATTAATGTCGTAATGATGTTGTGTGTCTGCTGGGACACTTATTTATTTATTTTTTTATTTTTTATTTTTTAAAGAAAAACTCTACTTAATTTAGATTTGTTATTTTCTGAAGAAAAAAAAACACAATTTTTACTTGTCTAGAAAATTATATCAAATTATTCTTGATTTAAGGAAATCCATAATATTTCGTCTAAAAGCAAGACAACACTAAGTGCATTTTTGCAGTGTGCTGTCTGATAAATAAATAAATAAATTGCCATCCAAATATATTCAATGTGCTACAGAGATTTTTTTTTTTCTTTTTCTGGACATGAAGGATATTGTCTTGTTTATATATATATATATATATATATATATATATATATATATATATATATATATATATATATATATATATATATATATATATATATTATAGTCAAATTAATCTACCAATGGGGTAGTCCAAATAATGTAATTTGAAAGTGAAATCAAGATTATTTGGCTTATCCCATTTGGCCTACCCCATTGTTTTTTTCTTGTCTAGAAAATGCTTCTTGATTTAAGAATTTCAAGATATTTGGACAAGAAACAAGACAAAAATGATAACAAACAAAAAGCATTATTTGCAGTGTAGACAGTCAAATTGTTTGCTTGTGTGTTAAAACATACTAACTTACTAATAAACAATATGTCAATGAGTACATAATAATAATAATGATAATAATAATAATAATAATAATAATAATAATAATAATAATAATTATTATAATAATTATAATTATTATTATAATTATTATTATTAAATTATAATAATTGATATACTCATTTTCTTTTCGACTTAGTCAATATTAATCAGGGGTTGCCACAGCTGAATGAACCGCCAACTTATCCAGCATATATTTCATGCAGGGGATGCCCTTCCAGCCCAACCCAACACTAGGAAACACCAATACACTTTTGCATTCACACACACACACTAATATGCCAATTAGCTTATTCAATTCACCTGTACTGCAAATCTTTGGACTATGGGGGAAACCGGAGCACCCGGAGGAAACCCCACACGAACACGGGGAGAACATGCAAACTCCACACAGAAATGCCAACTGACCGAGCCGGGGCTCAACTCAGGGACCTTCTTGCTGTGAGGCATTAAAATGAGTATTTTTATAATTATGCACTGATGTACACAAATTACACTGAATCACATACAAATGGAAAGGGAAAAACAAGGAACAGAAATGAAGTCAGATACAGGCAGGTGTGTGTATGGGTGTGTGTGCATGTTAAGCTACTGGGTGAACAGTTCAAAGTACATAAATAAGAAAACAAAAAAATATATATCCATAAAACATGCATGACAGTAGAATACATATTATTATAGGTCAGACATATCAAAAAAATGAAGTGAATATTAGATGTGTTCCGCCTGCGTAAAACATATGCTGGATAGGTTGGCGATTCATTCCTCTGTGGTGACTCCAGATTAATAAAGGGACTAAGTTGAAAAGAACATGGATGAATAATACAGATAGAAATAAAACATGGAACAAAACTAATCAGTGGTAGGAAATAACAACAATAATAGTGATGTAATGATAGTACAACACAATCTCACAACAAATTCGGAACTTTTTGATTTAGTGGCTAATTCGTATGAATTTGTATTATCTCATTCGTACAATTTATTCTCATCCCCCAATGACAGTCGGGTTTAGGGGCGTGGTTGGGTGCCACGCCTCCTTTTTAAAATCATACATTTTCATAAGACTGAACTCGAATTTGTACGAATTAGCCACTAAACTGACAAAATGTAGTATAAGCTTTAAATGTCATCAGTTTGTCTTGCCTGTTATGTGTATATTTTAAGTATTTTATTTTATTTTATGTTATGTTAGTTATGCATAGGTTTTAATCTATGTAGCATCGTTATCCTGTGAGACACAACATTTTGTTTCTCTATATATCCCCACATGTAGCGGAATGACAGTAAAACTTGACTTGACTTGATAATGACAGTAAAAAAGACAACAATAATAAATATAATAGTAAATATAACTGTGTAAATGTAAATATAAATAGTAAATTTAAAAACAATGTATTCTTTATAATTAGCTTATAATTAACAAATTATTCTTCATTTAAGAAAATTTGAAATTTGTTGACAAAGATTTTAAGAAAAGCATTTTGGAGTGTGCTGTCTGAAAAAAATACAAAATAAATTACTGTACCATCACTATATAAAAAAATAATAATAGGTGTTTTTTTTTCCTTAAAACAAGCAAAATAGTCTCCCAATAGGGTAAAGCTAAACTATAGACTTGTAGATTATTTTACTTACCCCATGAGTAGATTCATTTGCTTGTCTAAAAAATGCTTATTGATTTATGAATTTGTAGATATTTGGACTAGAAACAAGACAAAAACTTAAAAAATAAAAATAATAATAATACTTGCCATTTAGAAAGTCAAATTGTTTATATATTAAGACATACTGCTTTCCTATAAACAAATTGTCACTGAGTAAATTATGGCAACATTTTCAATTTTGGGTGAACTATCCTTTTAAGCAGTTCAGGCTGAATTAATTGTAGAACTCTAATACTCCAATATACAGTAGGTTTAGAATACACCCTAATTGTCTGCGGTGTATCAGTCTGGTCCTGCCCATAACTAATCTCATACCAATTGGTGTCACTCTTAAATCACGAAAAGGAATTATATGGGTATTTTCCTGCAACCTCAATGTCTTATAATGTCATAATACACTCAATCATTAGCCTGAATCACGGCATGTTTAGTCTGGCCCAATGTGTAAACTCTTGCAAACTCCAAAGCATCAGACAACTCATCAGAAATTTCTGCTCCTACTGACAATGCTTTATGATTTATGAACTGCAGCTGTGGAGATGATATAAGCATAGGCTGAACAAGTCTAAAGTGTGTTTTACAGTGACAAACTGAGTGTCTTTGTTCTTTGCGGTCAGGTTGATAATTCATCACACTTGCTCGGTCTCCTTATAATAATATTGCAATCTGACGAGTGTGTAATTAAGTGTGATCAAGTGATAAGAAGTCAATTTATCAATTTTTTCTTCTGAATATGCCTTCTGTGTTTAAACTTATAGGTGGCACCTGAATTGTCAAACTTTCATTCAAAAAAAAAAAAAAAAAACTGAAGCAAATTCATTTAGATAATAAGATTGTGGTACAAATACAATATTTCTCCAACATGTCTATTTTTAATAAAAAGACATCTAAATAAATGATGTCATCTTATTTTCGAGCCTAGTCTATTACATCAATAATATGTCCACAAATTTAATTAAAATAGGCAGTAAGCAAGTGTGCTTAGCCTGCACTATAGATAAAAACATTAAACGGGTGATTGATATTTGTTTAGACACTTTAAAACTGACAAACTGACTCAAAAGATGACAGTTTGCTCTTTCCAGCATGGTGAACATTTAATTGTAGATTTTGGAACACTTTCTAGGTTTGTGATAGTTATTGAGATCACTGTGTGAAATTAGCACCTAAAAACAGAAATGTGCGCACATCTAGTAAATCTCAAAGGCAGTTGCTTGATCAAAAACAACCCTACTGAGTAAAACAGCTTAAACCAGCCTAGGCTAGTTGGCTGGTTTTAGCTGGTCGACCAGGCTGGTTTTAGAGGGGTTTTGGCCACTTCTAGGCAGGTTTCCAGCCTGGTCTTAGCTGCTCAGGCTGGGAGATGACCAGCTAAAACCAGCTTGACCAGCCTAGCCAGGATGGGAGCCCAGCTTGACCAGCTATGACCAGCTTAAACCAGATTGGTCAAGCTGGTTTTAGCTGGATTTAGCTGGTCATTTTCCAGCCAGACCAGCTAAAACCAGGCTGGAAATGGCTGGAAACCAGCCTGGAAATGGCTGGAAACCAGCCTGGAAATAGCCAAAACCCCTCTAAAACCAGGCTGGTCAACCAGCTAAAACCAGCCAACCAGCCTAGGCTGGTTTAAGCTGGATTTTTCAGCAGGGAAACATTTGTAGCAAAATATCTAAATAAAATCGGCACACTGCCATTTTAGCTCTCAAAAAGTCTTTAATATCACAACATTTCAACCGACATGGTTTTCATCAGGCATTACAAATGGGAGTACTCAAGAAATAGTGAAACAGCTCTACACATCACACCTGCAGTCAATCATCACAATAAGCCAACAAGCCAGTAAACTGGAACGTTTACATACAACAATATACATATGACAATAAGATGCATACATATTACCATTACAAAAAAAAAAAAAAAAAAGATTTCAAACAGAAATCCAAATTTTAACTTTTAGCTTCCTCGGAGACAGAGTATTTAATGTATACATATAGCGCATCACACTTGCAAAAAATCACATCAATCAACCACAAGGCCAGTGAACCAATGAGAAAACAATTGTGTTCACATATTTAGTATACAACAGTATAGGATATAAATACACTTACATAAAACGATTTTAAATCAAAATCCAAATTTAAACCTCTTGGAGATAAAATATTCAGTGTGTAAATGTAAAACCCTTCCCTCTGTAGTACAAATCTGTCAATGTCCCCACCCCTTCTCGGCACCTTCACTTTTTAATGCCAATATATCTTAATGTCGCAAGGTTATATTATTAGCGCCAGTAAATGTAAATTAAAATATAAATGTGATGAAGTTGTTTACCATTGATTGTATATTCACTTTGTGTTTGTAAAACAGGGATTTTCTTTTCTTTTTCTTGCTTTATGATGCATTTGTGATATTTTGAGGTCATAAAAATAGTCTGTGGAGTCATATACAATGAAGATGTAATAGGGCTGCACGATTCTAGCGAAAGTGAGAATCTTTTTTTTTTTTTTTTTTTTTGCTTAAAATCAGGATCACAAAACAAAAAAAATAGTAATAATATTAGGCCTATGTGTAGGTCTTCTGTTGGTTATGACTTGGAATGGTGGATTGGATAGACTTTAAAATATTTTTATTAGATGTTTGAGACATATGCTTGCCATGTGTCATTGATAACATTATTAGACATTTTTTTTCACAGTTAAAATGAGACATTTGTCATTATCAGATTGCATTCAACATTATATAGGCTAGAGTAGTTATACTGGCACTGTTAAACATTTATTTTCATGCACAACACTTGTTTGCAATGAAAAAGAAATAAAATTTAAAAAATAAACATTAAATGCTTGTCGTAATCAGAACTTTTGAATGCGATATGATCATTTAAATGATGTGCGTCGACTTGGTTTCACTTACATACAAAAACCATACTTGCAAATCATACTTTCTGCATGCTTTCAAACAATCGTTCTGTGCAACAAACTGAACATTATTTACAACTTTACTTATTATTCCAACACAATCTCACGGCAACCTATAACTTTTTGATTTAGCGCCTAATTCATATGAATTCGTATGATTTAATTTGTACAATTTAGTACAATTTGCTTATCCCCCAAATACGGTTGGGGTTAGGGGTGGTGTTGGTTGTCATGCCTCCTTTTTAATATTGTACATTTTTGTTTGAATTAGCCACTAATCTGACAAAATGTAAAATAGTTATGTAAAATAGTTACGCTTAGTTTTTCACAGCCTATGCAGGTTATGTTCACACGCGCATCCTCTCTGTAGTAAACAAACAGTGTGTCAGCCCACGTGCGATTTTGCAGCCGCGAATACATCATTACATTAAGACAGAAATGACATTTTTGGGTGAATTATACCTTGTAAATACAGTGTGTGACACTTTTAACACCATTTGAAGGTGTCCACTTTGCTGAGCAACAAATATAAAACACTGTATAGACTTGTGCCACTGCCTTTATGCTTCTCAGGAACTTGAAAATATGATTGGCTGAATCGTAAAAATGGTGGATTAAGATCCTGTGGAGGGTCGAATCGAGATCGCAATCTTTTTTTGATTAATCATGCAGTCCTAATATGTAATCATGCTGAAACTTGACGAAATGCAAGTTATTTAAGTTAAATAATTTAATGATCCATGATTGATTTGTCATCTGATTATATTTCGTTACTGTTTGTTTGTTGTTGTACTCTTTGAATGCATATACTATGTGTCTGCATGCATCATAACATTTGACTGCATATTTACCACAAAAACAAAAAATACAGCATATTTAACAATGTAGATATGTTTGTCAAATCTGTTTTAGTAAAAACGACTATTATGAGCCAGTTTTGTGAGTTCTGCACAAAATAATGTAAAACAACAGAAACAACAACTGATACTGCATGTTGGTTACTGTACTAAATTGTTACTTGTTATTTTCAAGAAAATCTAATTTTACAGTTTGATGTATTGTATACATATAATGTATTTTCAAATGAGAGCATAGTCTTTAAAAAAAAAAAAAAAAAGTTAGTCTTCAAAAAGCATTTCAAAAGCTTCAGGTTCGTCCTACAGAATTTTCGTGACTACATGTATGGTTTAATATAAAGACAAAATGTTGTTGAAAACTATCCATCATTAAAATGGCCAAATCTCCTTTGAGTTTATTATGTTTTCTTCCTCCAATTTATTTTCTCTCTTTATTTTTCCTTACAGAAGGGGTGCCCAAACTTTTGTTTAAAAGGGCCAAAAGCCACTCAATTGATGGCTATGGGCCGAAATTAAAAGTAACAAACCATATTACATTAATAGTGCTCATTTGTTTTATTATTAAAAGAAAACAACTAGAACAAGTTGATTTAAAACATATTAAATGATGATGTTCTACATTTTAAACATTTTATAATCAACTTATTATAGTAAAAACATAAACAATAAAATTTATAACACAATGGAGCTCAATCGGAATGCACTAGTAGAGTTGCTCCTGCCTTTGCCTTGATTTGCTCAACGATGTTGTGTGCATTGTCCTCTATCTGTTAAGTGACAGTATTAACATTTTAAAAGTCTGATTCAAATGAGACAGTTAATTGTACTTGGCCATTTTGTAGCTCCTCAATTAAACAAAGAAACAAAAGGATATACCTCAATTTCGAAATGACGGTCTCTGTCAAAGGCATTCACCCACACAAACTCCACATCATTCTCCCCGTCTTTTCAGATGAGATGACCCGCGGGCCCTACTTTGGGCATCTCCAGTGCTTAATTTGTGAAGTATGAGGTCCGTAACAGATCGGGCTAATGGATCCGGCATGTTACTCGAGGATGAAGAGGTGTCGTGCACAAAAGCAGTGGATAGCGGAGGGGTGTCGCGGAGGTAAGCGAGCATGGCGGGGGTGTTGCAGACGAAAGTGAAGAGGGTTGGGGAGTCGTGGAAGAAAGTGAAAGTGAACAGCAGACAGGGAAGGAGGGCGGTTGAGGAGGGAGATCGGTAAAATTATGTGCTGGATTAGATTTTAGAGATGCCGGATCTGGCATGTTCCAGTACAAATTAAGCCTTGGGCATCTCTGGCCTACAGTAACACGTCTGAAATTTTGCTGCGGCAAGACTCATTTAGAATTATAATTAAGAATTATATTAGAGTTATTCATGGTCTAAGGAATTATTCCAATATTTGATTTCGTGAGCAGACTTTTAACACCTCAATGTACCTGTTTTTTTTTTACAACACCCTAATTACTGTTTACAATTTAACAGAATTGACTCTAATAATTGACTCAGAGCATCAAAAAGTGAATATAAATTGACTTAACCCTCATTGATTACCTCAGTCTACTGTACCATGACTTTGTGAACCTCCATCTTGTCCATAACTCTACTCGACTGGGTTTTGTATTCACCTAGAACAGTAGCAGTTCAGATTTATTTGTTTCTTCCATCTTCGTACATAATTTTCACCACGTACAGTAGACGCAGTAAGACAATATAAGTTGCTGTTCTTCTGGGACTCGGCGGTAAACAACTCTCTGTGACAAAGCCAGGAAATAAAAGCTGCCTTGCTAGGCTAATTAGTCGCCGCCTTGAGCTGGCAGTGTGAATTCATTTCATTGTGTCATTCACAACAAGCTGTCGGTGCTCATCTGAAGCCCAATGTTTCATAGCCAATTTGCAGCACACTCACCTCCTTCGACAACTTTGGCCAGTAAATCTTCTCTCATAACTATATTCATTGTTGATGAGGAAGACGGAGCAAGGAGGTGATATAATGAAGCTCGTACTTTGCTGCAGTTTAAAGCTCCTTAGAGGAGTCTAGCGCACAGCACCTGTGAAGATATGAATTTAAAATGCTGTGTAGTAAATTTTGCCATCTTGTAATAAGTCCTTTCTCAGCTCATTTGTAAGATGTCGATGCTTAAAAGGAAGAAACATTTTCCCCGCTCTGCGACGCTTTTTCAGGAGAGTTTCTGCCACATTACTGACCACAATTCTGGATGTCCAAAGGAGCGTTTATTCAGATTGACATGCTAAAAATGTTCATATTAGTTTTGCTGTGTGATTCGTGCGCTGAATAAATGCATGAGCTCTGCAATGAAATGTATTCTGCTCTCCATTTCTGGTATTTCCATTGCCAGAAGCAATATACAATGTTGATATTGTGTTCCAAATGAAGAAACGCCTTCAATATATCTTAATAAACTGCCTGTTTTGTCATATTTAGCAATTCAGTCAAATAATAAAAAAATAAATAAAAAAAAATAAAAAAGTCACCTTTTGTTCTCTTAAGTTTTTGGTGCAGGTAAACTGATAGGTTCTGATTTGAGGGTTTTAAGACATGACAGAAGTGTATATTGTGTACTTTTATATATATATATATATATATATATATATATATATATATATATATATATATATATATATATATATATATATTTTAGGGTTGGGCGATGTCTATGGTGAAACATCGCAATAGACGATGGCATCATCATCATCATATGCGGCTGTGAATTAGTTATTTATGAATAATTAATTAATTCATAACAAATAATTATCTGTAGCCTACTGTTTCAACTACCTGGCCCACGTTGGTCTTTGTTTTACCCATAACCAAATCATGACTAAAAAAAATACAACTTACACACAAATTACCACCTGTCAATCACTTTTTTTCTGCAGGACTTTGGCATGAATAGGCAGAGTAATCTGTGTCGTTATAATGGTGTCGACAAACTTGGTTAGTGAAAAAGGTGCACAACCAACAGGAACCAACTAACAGTATGTGAGATTTTTGCTAAAATTAATTTAGCTATGTACAAGCATGAAAGCGAAAGATTGAAGCAGTGTACTGACGCTGTGACACATTACCTGATAGATTCAAAAGACCAAAGAGTCATTAGATAAAGACAAGATTAATTAAATATCATGTTTAACAACTATAGTGAGATGTGATCCATCGGTTCATCCTTGATAAACTACATGCACTGATCTCTGGGTTTTGTGCTTAAAGGACCCGTTGACTGCCTGGAGCTCAGATGTGCGCATATGCTAAAGCGCATGACAGTGTGTGTGTGTATTGGTGCGTGTGGTCATGTGAGGTGCGTTTTCAGCAGCATTGTGTGGAAGGAGGGCCAACCCTAGACTCAACCCTAGTAAATACAATTTTAAAAGGTTTTTTTAGATTTTTGATCCCTTTTAAATGGTATATATATATATATATATATATATATATATATATATATATATATATATATATATATATATATATATATATATATATATATATATATTTGGTTCTAAAGGTATGGTTGCAATGGATACATGTTGTTCCTTGTGGGAGTGATGCCCAAGGTTGTTGCTGTCGCTGCTTTTTTTTTTTTTTTTTTTGATGGATTCTGTGATTTATTTGCACTCAAACTTTGCTGTACCTTCACTGACGATCGTTCTCCACCGTGGTTGGTTCCCCGTTGTCATCTTCTAGTTACAGATGTCGATTTCACTTTTTTTTTTTTTTCAGATTTGCTCTAAGGACATCTTTGAAATGTTTCTTTACAGCACTTCTAATACACCCTCTTTCAGTTTGGAGTAGAAGATCTGTTAAGGGAGATGATCATCATACATTCGCACCAGGTGACCGCTCAGCCTCAACTGGTTTTTGATGATGCAGGCTTCAAGTAGTCCAGGTCTCAGATGAATAGAGAAGAGTTGGGATGATTACGGACCTGTATCCCATAAGTTTTGTCTCTTTCTGAATATCTCAATCTTTGAAGACTCTTTTGCAAAGTTTAAAATAGACTGAACCAGCACTCTTCAGATAGTGTAGTATCTCGGTATGGAGATCGATTTTTGCTGACAAGTTTC
This sequence comes from Danio rerio, assembly GCF_052040795.2. Taxonomy (NCBI): domain Eukaryota; kingdom Metazoa; phylum Chordata; class Actinopteri; order Cypriniformes; family Danionidae; genus Danio; species Danio rerio. The sequence continues at coordinate 51,060,696 of NC_141037.1, forward strand.
AAAGATAATAGAAGTTTTTCAATTAATTGAAGATTGACTCCACTAGTGTTTATAGAAGCTTGATAGAGTACTTGTGTGTTTTTAATGTTGATGATAAGCTCGAGCCTGGTATATGCCTGATGGAAGGTAACCAGGATCTGCTGCAGGTGTTCTTCTGTTGCGCAGCAACACTGTTGTCATCTGCATATTAAAATTTCATCAAACTTTGTGTTGTCATATTTATCTTGCTCTTCAGGTGAGTGAGATTGAAAAGCTTGGAATCCATTCAAAATGAGATCTTGATGGCTGGTGGAAGATCATCTCGAATAATGAACATGATGAAAAGTGTTGGTGCTATCACACAGCTTTGTTTCACTCCAGATGTAATTTTGAGAGGCTCAAAGCTGCCTCCGTTGGTTAGCACTTTGGCAAGCATATCATCATGAAGAACTTAAAAGATGCGAATGAACTTATCAGGACACCATATCAGGATTGCCATTGACCATTTCAGCTTACATCTTGTGTCTTTTGCAGAAGCTTGCATGAGCAACACATTTTTTTTAATACTAAGAATTTAAACTTTTACACTCAGTACACTTCATTAGTGTCAGTTCCAAAGCAGTGGACCAATCAGAAGAATAAATAAATAAATAAATACAATTATATATATATATATATATATATATATATATATATATATATATATATATATATATACACACACACACATACAGGCATTAAGATTGTTTTACAACCTATAATTCTTAGGTTTTGAGGGACAAAATGCTCACAAAAAGCGTATGACGTGATTGATTGATATTGTACTAACATATTGGAAAAGCAGATCTCATAAATGATTGTGCTTCCAAGGATTATTAAAAGGCATGTCCTTCTTTAAGCAGACATATTTAAAACAGCCATTAATCTTCTTGTCCTCTGCCCTTGAAAGAACACATGCATCTTTTACGGGATGGCAACTCACAAACAGGTCAACATATCTGACTTTTCATATTTACACACTGTATGCCTTTTCTCAAATAAAACAAGAAGACTTTAGACTATAATATGCATAATTAATTTGCATAGGTGAACAGTGCAAGAATATAGGAAGCTTGGAAAGATTCGTGACCATTCACACCAGAAACCTTTCAGTTTTCCATCTTTTCGACAGCAGCACATTTGTCTTTGCATGTAGAGACTCTATATAGCATGCAATTAACATATCATCAGTCAAAATCACAGAGAAACCAGTGTGTCATTGTTATATCCTGGAATTAATGCATTTCCAAAGACACAAATCCTGCATATTGATGGGTCTAAAGTAATAGTTCACCCAAAAATTTATATTCTGTCATGTTTACTCAGCTCATGTTGTTCAAACCTGTCTGCTTTTCTTTATTATGTCCTTGCTGCTGCTTTCTATACATCTTGGAAATCTTAAATGTGCACCTTAACTTCCCTCATCCAGTTCGTCAGAAGCTCTACAGCAGGGATGTCAAACTAAATTCCTGGTGGGCTGCAGCTCTGCACATTTTAGTTCCAAGCCTGCTCCAACACACTTACCTGTAGGTTTCAAACAAGCCTGAAGGACTCAATTAGTTTGATCAGATGCGTTTAATAAAGGTTGGAACTAAACTGTGCAAGTCCGCTGCCCTCAAGGAATTGAGTTTGACATCCCTGCTCAACAGGGTCAATATTCATGGATGGGCTGCTATAGCCAAACCTTTGGTCACTCATGCCAATGCCAAACGTTGGTTACAATGGTGCCAGCAGTGAAAATGTTGTGCTGTGGACAATGTGAAACATGTATTGTTTTCTGATGAATCCATCTTCACTGTCTTTCCCACATTCGGGAGAGTTATGGTGAGGAGACGCCCTAAAGATCAGAGATGTTTTGGGCTGCAATATAATGGCATTCCCTAGGCCCAATTATTGTGCTAGATGGGCTAATAAGGTGGCTGATGAGGACATGCCCTGTGTCCTTGTAATTCAAAATGCTTAATAATCACACTTAATGAGCTTCGAACACACAAACTTACCGCGAAACTCGGAGTGTGTGACATAATTTGGTTTTGTTTCTATTTCATACCTTTTAACTTATCATTCACTCTTAGTTAAGCTGCCTATTTTATCATGGCTTACAGACATTGTTGAGCTGGACATTTTTTAAGAACCGTAATTGCATGCCATATCTGTCTCTGGAGTTTGAATATAGAATTTTGATTAATCATTCCACTGAAAAACAAGGCTAAAGCATATTTAGCAACGTCTGAAGAAAATACTCAGACATTCCGTTAGTAATACTTCCTTTGTAAGTGTTTGCAGAGTGAAATTCGGAGGTGGAATAAAGCCAGATTCGACCTGTGGCCACAGGCAAAGACTTAAATCAAGTATTTTATTGAGACTTTCCTTTTGTATCTGACAGGGGACCGTCGAGCTGAAAACTCATGACCCAAGAAGTACCATTAATCCATGCCGCTGTCCCTCATGGCTCCCTCGATTGAGGCTCAATGTAATAAGACTGCACCGTGTTCAGCTGTAAATAAATTACAGAGCGTGAATGTTTCTTCAGATACTTCATTGTAGGTTCTCTTCAGTCCAGGGTGTCTGCTGGGTTTTGCAAACATTCCTACGCTTTATTGATTTAGATGTGTTGGATCTGGGGATCAGATAAAGAAACACTGGGTATCCTGCTTTTGATGTTTGCTCTTTTTTTATCCCATCAGGGAAAATCGTGCAAGTGAGACAAGTTGGATGAGTCTTCAGTAGGTATTTTAGAGAGATTGTATTTGTACAGAACTGAAGTTCGAAATGATGTGCTGTTGAATCAATCTTCAGAATGAGATGGCTTGACTACATAAGGAAAAAAAAAAAAAAAACCTGCATATATATATTTTTTGCTTTCTACCTGACAAGCTGCTGTGTTAGAGATGGTTTGAAGAGGAGATGTGCGATTGATTCTCAGGATGTTTAGTCAAGGTACAAAGGCTTACATTTTGTGACAAATTGAATATGTCTCTACTCAGATAATAGAAAGAAATGAGAATAAGCGACATGCTACGTAGGCCGTGTCATTTCGTGTACTGTTGCGTCCTGGGAAATATCTTTCTGCCTATTCATGCACTTCAAGCTCTTCCAAGGCCAGAATGTCAATTATGTTCAGCATATGTTGCATTAAAGGGGTTTTAACATAAAAAAAAGAAATGTCTTGGCATTTAAAAAAAAAAAATATATATATATATATATATATATATATATATATATATATTTATATATATATATATATATATATATATATATATATATATATATATATATATATATATATATATATATATATATATATATATATGTGTGTGTGTGTTTTAATGAAACTCATGAAATTAGATCTTCCCTGGCTTAAGTTGTCTGTTAAAGCCTGAATACTGGTATTTAAACAACCCAGGCTCATTCTGAAAACGTAGCTCTATTTACATTTCTGGAGAGTGCCATATATGTCCAGGAGGTATGTTTTTTAGCAGTTTTTGTTTATGAGAGTCCACCAGAGGCCCCTGTGTGCGCTTTTTAAGATCTCATTTCTCTCACGAGTGGCATTTGCCTGCTCTTCTCACATAAATCCACCAGAGGCTGCTGTCGACTGACTGACCAACCGACCGATACCCCCACCCCTTCCCTAAACCCAACTTGTAGCGCTGCCACATAATTGAGTATATGCTTACTGTAAAATTCATTGAATGTGTGAATAGGCCATGCAATTAAGCATACTCACGCTTAGTTTTTTGTATCCGTGAGTCAATAAACTTTTATTTTATGTCCTTTATTTTGAAGAGATGAGATAAGGAGAATGTATTTTGATTCTATTTTCTGTCCTAACTGTTGCGGTTTTTTTCTCTATATATACACATATTTACGGGCGACGCAGTAGTTGTGTAGTAGGTAGTGCTGTCAAGAAAGTTGCGGGTTTAAGCCTTGGCTGGGTCAGCTGGCATTTCTGTGTGGAGTTTGCATGTTCTCTCTGCGTTTGCGTGGGTTTCCGCCGGATTTCTTCGGTTTCCCCCACAGTCCAAAGACATGCGGTACAGGTGAAAATTGTCTGTAGTGCATGAGTGTGTGTGGATGTTTCCCAGAAATGGGTTGCGGGTGGAAGGGCATCATCTGCATAAAAAACGTGCTGGATAAGTTGGCGGTTCATTTCGCTGGGGCGACCCCAGATTAATAAAGGGACTAAGCCGAAAAGAAAATGAATGAATGAATATATGAATGAATGAATGAATGAATATACACATATTTACATATCATACACACCATGAGGGAGAGATAGAGTACACATGGACACTACTCAACCATGCACACACATCCACGGACTTTGGACTTGGTGTTTATGTTGATTGTAAGGACTTTTTTTAGAGAGCTGTGTGATTTTCAAATATGAAAAGGGATTAAGAAATCATTCCTTGATAAAATTTGAATACAAGATCTAGAGAATTGAACCGTTTTTATTTTTATTCGTATTTTTGTATATCACATTGATTAAAGACAAGGGTTACAAACTGTATAGTATTTTTAAAAGCAAATTGACCAGTGCCCACCCACTTCCGTAAACCCAACCGACATTGTTTTGAAAAGCAGTCCAGAAAAGGATTTAACCACTTTCTTGCCTTGTTATTTCCTTGTTTGTGTCGTACATGCTTTCTGAAACCGTTCTTCGCCGGACTCAAATCCCGTCATCGTGGTCAACTCTTCTCTGCATCTCAAGTCCGCCAACGTATGCTGCAAGCCACTGGACAAACAGGTAACAGCAGGAAAGCCGTCCATACAGCTGTAAGCGGTCACCTAGTAAGGGCAAAAAAAAACTGCGTCATACCGCCTCATAGGGTTCATTTTGAAGACAAAATGCAGCCATACATACTTCTGGCTACATTATTTGCAATCTTCAGAAATGTATACTATATTGGGCTACATTTCAAAATGAGCTTGTTGCATTTAAACAAAGGACCTTGTTTTTGCTGGTATAAATTCAAAAGTCTTGGCAATGTGACTTAACTAAAGACTATAAAAACATTCAAATCAGGAATATTTTCTACACTGAATACAATTTGACACAAGAAACAAATCTCCATCAGTACATTGATACCACATTTTATTTTTGACATATTTCTAGCACTTCTTTTGAGATTTGGAACCTTCTTTTTGTCACCCCCAGTGAAGACAGCTTAGCTGTTGTGGCGCAAAGCAATGTCAATACTCAAAGTCCTGTCTTGTGTAGATATGTGCTGTGTATTTTTACCTAATCAAGGACATGGCCCAGAGTACTCAAGAATTTGAAACTTCACCAGTTTGACTAGACAAGTATATATACAGTACATTCATTCATTAATTTTCTTTTTTGGCTTAGTCCCATAATAAATCAGAGGTTGCCACAGCGGAACAAACCCCCAACTTATAAAGCATATGTTTTACACAGCGAATGCCCTTCCAGCTGCAACCCATCACTGGGAAACATCCACAAACACACTCATACACTACGGACAATTTAGCCTACCCAATTCACCTATACTGCATGTCTTTGGACTGTGGGGGAAACCGGAGCACCCGGAGGAAACCCACACGGAGGCAGGGAGAACATGCAAACTCCACACAGAAACGCCAACTGAGCCGAGGCTCGAACCAGTGACCTTCTTGCTGTGAGGCGACAGCACTACCTATTGCGCCACTGCAACGTCAAGGTTTTGATATGAAATCAATTAATTTTATTTTTTTTTTACATTTTTTCTATTTTTTAAATGTTGTTTTGCTATCTAGGTGCCTTCTGGGTTTAGACTTTATACAGTTGAAGTCATAATTATTAGCGCTCTTATATATTTTTCCCGCCAATTTCTGTTTGTTTTTTTTCCCCATTTTAACAAAAAGAAAATTTTTCAACATTTCTAAAATAGTTTTAATAACTGATTTCTAATCACTGATTTATTTTATCTTTGCCATCATGGCAGCTGTTGGGAAAAAAAGGAATATATTTTTATTATTTTTGTCTTTTTTCTTTTCAATAAACAATTGTATTTGTATTGCTTAAAGGGGAAATCTAATTTATTGCTTTAAGGTGAAATATTAACTGAACTTCTTCTGTTGAGTATGATAAGCCCTGCATACTAATAAAGCATTTTTGCAGAAGTAGATGAAGCTGATAGGAATGCAAAGGGGCCTGATTGTCTAAAATTAATAGCTTTGCAGCAAAAACTTCCTATGAGTTGAAAATACACACAGAATATTTGCAATTGGGAAATATTTTGCTTTTAATGTTGTGCAGAAAATTCATGGTAAAAGAGGATGCGTGTATGGGTGCAGCCATTGGAGGACTGGAGAATAAATGACAAGTCATGAATTTCACTAAACTCCACATTAACATCAGCTGCCTATAAAGGTTGAAGTCAGGAAATGAAAGTGGTTGCCCACATCCTGAATATAATTCTTGCATTGCATTGGAAATACCAGAATTCTGTGAATTAATCTATTCATTTGCATCCAATAAGTTACTAAGATTTTTCACATTAAAGAAAACCCTCTCCTGACCTCTTATTGCACACACCAATGGAATTGATCAAATATTCCAACACAGTACATAATATTTTACTAGATATATTTCAAGAAACTGACATTCAGCTTAAAGTGACATTAAAAGGCTTAACTTGGTTAATTAGGCAAGTAACAATTATTTAAAAGGGCTTTAAAAAAAATAGCTTTTATTTATACAAATCAAACTCTCCAGAAAAAAAATAAATAAATTTATATATATATATATATATATATATATATATATATATATATATATATATATATATATATATATATATATATATATATAATAAATTGTCCAGAGTCCTTGCTCTGTTAATCATTGTTTGGGAAATAATTAAAAAGTACAGAAAAAAAATCTTAGGAGGGCTAATAGGGCTGACTTGAACTGTACGTTTTATTAGTATTTGCAACACATTTGTGCATATATGTTGACAAGTTATAGAATAACCATTGGGGAATAAATATTAAAATTGAACTGAATTTATAAAATATAATTTCCATATTTCATTCCGTAGCTCCTGTGTAAAAATGTCATTATGCTTGAATTATCCCATTATACAGAATCACATGGATATTCCAGTGTCAATGAAAAAGAAATTATACCTCAAAATTGACTTCTACAATAAGACATTTCGATAACCTGGTCGTGACAGCTATACCAAGGTAATTTCAGTCTTGACCGGTCCTCAAAAACCACCATAGGTCCTGCATGCAAATGAAGCCCCTCCCATTCTCTCCCACTCAATATGAATGCTTGACTTCTTGCTAATGGCCACGGCTAAGAACACAATGACTTGATTTTTATGCTCTTTATGGTGGTGGGAACATTTCATATAGCATGACTTTTTCTTCCTGTTGAATTGTAGGAGTAATAACTTAAATGTAATATAAAGCTTATGTCTCTCTGTCTGACAGGAAATCTTGCTTTTCGGCTGCTCCCCCAGCTGCAGGAGGCATTAAAGGTAAAATACGAATCCCTGGAAAGCCATTTGGCACCTAATTGAGCAGCGCTATTACTTTAAACTCCCAACAGACAGAGACAGTCATCGATGTGCGCGTGTGTGTTAATGTTTGGATGAGATAGAATGGAGAGGAAGACTGACAATGCAGTTAATGGTGTCGTGTTCAGATTGGATTGTAAAGTTGTACAAAGAAAAGTCTAGAGCTCTTCAAACCACTGCCACATGTAGACGGAAAGAAAAAGTACCTTCTACAATTAATAAAGGTCAGGGCTGCTTGCTCAATTTTTTATTTATTTATTTTTTTTAAATGTGGGACAACTTAATTGTTTGTTCAAATTAAATTCGTTATGGTATCCTAATAAATGTGTGTTGGTACAACATAACTGAATTGTGTGGAACCTTGAATTTTTTTAAAGTGTAATAGAGCAGTCTCTCAACCACATTTCTGGAGAACCACCAGCTCTGCACAATTTCAATGTCTTAACTTTTAAACTAAACTTTTTTTTTTTTTTTTTTTTTTTTAAACTTTAACTTTTTAACTAAAGTCAAAAGCTATTTTGGGATTTCCGCCTGGATTTTGCCTACTAAAAAGCTTCCCAAATCCACATGCAGGAGGTGTAAATGCAAAACTTTGGGTTCATTTTAAAGAAGCTTTTGAATGTTCATAGAACAATACTGAAAGTGTTTAAAATAGCTGTATGATGTTCTGTGTTATAATAAACACCTTTACATAAAAAAAATAAAATAAAATAAAAAGAACTTTAGGTTCTGTGTATAGATTTCTGTAATTAATTTGGTGGTTCCTGCACATGCCTGTAATCATTGGAAAAAATAAAAATGTCTCTACCATAATCCATGCAAAAAAAGTTATTGTTTACCAACTGATGAGAGGTGCTATACAAGCCCCCGTGGGCTTTGTTCATTCATAGATCATTGTTTTCATATTTCACTATTCTTTTGTTTTATCAAACATAAATTCACTGCGTTTGCACCACATCAGACATATAAAAAGGAATGCTTATGCACGTCACTGAAGCGCACAGCATAAGGGTAAGGGATGACATCTTTCTGTGCCATTTAGGGCTGCTTATAGATCATAAATGTATTGTTTTAACTTCTGCACCATGGAAACACCACAATTCATTTGACTACTGTTTGATACGGGAATAGAATTCAGTAAAAAAAAAATAAAATAAAATAAATTTTAAAAAAATCTAGAACCATGTGCACCAGCAAGAGCTTTCATTTGAGCTATAACTTGTACATATGTAAGAAAGGAAGGCAAGTCTGACTCGCAGGGAGAGTATCACATTGGAGTGTCAGTCAAAACACTTGAAACAAGATCCTTTTTGCTGCATTTTATTCACCAATGCCAGTACATGCTCTCCACTTGGTACAAGACTAGTTTCTAATTATAGAGAAAAACCAAACAAATAAATCAATAAACTGCATAAACAATACTCCATAAATAGACACAAGGAAGACTGCATGTACAAAAAATACTTAATAAACGCTACAAGAAACCATAACTCACATTTACACACAGCCACAACACCACATGCCGAGTCCAGAGCAGTGAAAGACTGGAGCATACTGTAGCAATGAAGACACACTATTTAAAGGGTTGATGATTAGGGTGATAGGGTGCAGCTGTGAACCATGTGGTAGGCCTTCAATGCGTACATCAGTGAGGTTTAAACAAACAGTGGGCAAGGCTTCGGGGAGCATGTCACAAAGATTTTCTACATATGTCTAATATGAACCATATGAAAAATATGAAAATGAATCGATGTTAAATACCAAGATTGGGTATTCAAAATACTGTGTATTTAAGTGTAAACAACTTTTGTACAGTGGAATAAAAACCAAAGTGATGCATATGTGCATAAAATATCAACCACTAAAAGGGTCTGGTGCGATGCTAGCTCTTTAAATCTTAAAGTAAAAGTCAATGACGTCACAAACCCGGTACCTGATTCAGATCAATAGTTCATTAGCAGAGACTGAAGACCTGAATTGGATGTAACAGACAAAGGAGACACCCAAAACAGTGCTGGTGGTCCTCCAGGAACATGGTTGAGAAACACTGTAGAATCTACGGTTCACTCAAATTTCTGAACCAACTCTCAAGTAACACGAATATAATGTTCACACTTATATTTTTGGGCCTGATGTAATGTCCATGCACATAACTGGATTTATGAACAAGAAAAATTAACTTAATATATGTCGTAAATATGAAAACAGCATATAGTCAAGTTACATAAAAGCAAATTATATAGCATGCACTACTTGGCACAAGTCTTGTCGATCCCAGTTGTTAAAGCAGCAAATAATATCTTTCTAGTTGATCATTTGGAAAAGTGGCAGAAGGTAGATTTTTTAGATGAATAATTTATTGAACAACAACCCAATCATCACAAATACTGCAGTAGACCTATCGGAACCCGCATGGACCCAAGATTCTTACAAAATTCACCCAGGTTTGGTGAAGAAAGAATCATGGTTTGGGGTTACATTCAGTATGTAGGGGCATGCGAGAGATCTGCTGAGTGGATGGCAATATCAACAGCCTGAGGTATCAAGACATTTGTGCCTTCTCATATTTCAGCCTCTACATCAAAGTTCCTGAAAGGAAGGTCAACATGCTCCAGGATTGGTCAGCCCAGTCACTAGACATGAACAGTATTGAGCCTGGGGGCAAGATATAAGAGGAGGCATTGAAGATGAATCTAAAAAAATTGTGATGAACTTTGGGAGTCCTGCAAGAGCGCTATCTTTGCCATTCCAGATGACTTCATTATTAAATTATTTGAGTCATTGCAGAGATGTATCGATGCAGTCCTCCAAGCTCATGGGAGTCATACACAATATTACTTTTTTCCACTGCACCATGACTTTGTATTTTATACTGTACATTATTTATGCTAAGAAACAAAACTTTTAGCAAGCTCTAAGCAAAGTCAGACCTTACTGTCTTATTTAAAAAAATAAAAAAAACAAGGCATGGTCATATTTTATTTTGGTAAAATAAGTGTAATCTAGAGGTCTTTGCCTTTCATTTATTAATTCATATTCATTCACACACAAACACACTCATACACTACGGCCAATTTAGTTTGTGTCATGATCTATATCACAAATAAACAATATCTTCCAATGAAATAAAACAACGACCCACAGATGATGGGAGGATGTGGAGTTGTGTCGGTGATGAATTGAGCATATATTTCAGGTCAGGGGGTGACGTGTGTTTGCTTAGCTCGGATCTGCAGTCTTCTCTCTGATGAGACATTAGTATGCGGTATGTTGTCTGTGCTCTATGAAACACATCTGCCAGCCTTTTTCAGGCCTTGTTTTAGATTGAGCGAAGCTGAGCATACCAATTTACCATTAAAGTGTTTTGCTGTGAATGCATAATGCCTAAGAAAACAGCCAAAAAAACGTTGGATAGACAAACATCTCTCTGGCCTAAAGCTTACTGGCATTTACTGTTGCTGAAAATAAAAGGAAAACAACTTTACGATGTTGGACAGGTTTTCGTGCAGTTCTTCTTCAAACCCATTTAAAGAAGCATACTTTGAAAAGGAGTATTTATCACTTAAAGGGGTAATGTGCCCAAATCTGAAATTAATAATTTACCCACCTTTTACTTGTTCCAAACTTGTTCAAGCTTTTTTTTTTTTATTTCTTATTAAAGAAATTGTTATTTTGAAAAGAAAAATGTTGGAAACCTGTAACCACTGACTTCCTAAGTATGTTTATTTATTCATTTATTTATTTTTTTCCCTATGAAAGTCAATGGTTACAGGTTACTGACATTTGTCTAAATATTCAACCTTTTGTGTTCAACATAAAAAAAAGAAACTCATAAATGTATGATACCAATTGAGGTAAGTATATTTAAATTTTTGGTTCCTTTTAAGACATATACTTAAACGGAATTTAATCTTGTGATTGACTAGATGTTTTTGAATATTTACCTGCCGGTTAATTTATAACAGCAAACTTAGTTAGCATTTATGTCACATAACTAATTGATAACATATTTGATTCATGCTTTTTGGTCAGTATATCATTAAAAAAAAAAAAAACACCCACACAAGAAATCTGTTTACTGTTGATTTGTTGCGTGAGTTTAGCTGTATCCAGTGCATATTTTAAATTAAAACATCTGAACAATATTTTGGGTGTTGAAACCATGATATAAGAGTAACTGCTGACTTTGATAAGTTTTGAGTAATAACTGACAATGAGTCAACAGACCATGAATATTAAATTAATACTATAATGACAGTTAAATAAACAATAAAGAATTAAAAAAAAATCTTTAACATAAATCAAAAGCTCTATTTTTTGCTGAACATTTCACAACACTTTTCAGAAAAAATGTTGCAAAATTGCATTAACCCATGTATAATAGAAAATATTTGTTTCTCCAGTTTTCACACAATACCTTTCACTTAAATGTTCCTTTAATTAAATTAATTTTAAAATAGAAATAGATTTTTGCAAGAGTATTGTGACGAGATATGCCCAATGTTTGATTAGTTTTACAATTATAAATGTCTGCATGAACACTTTGCATGCGCAGGACTTTTGCCAGCTCACGTGTGTATTGGAAAGCAAAAAGGCGCAAAAACGCTAAAAGGTGCAGATATCAATAATGAAAATGTTTTTATCAAATTTAATCATAAGAGGTCTTAAGGTACAACTTTTACAAAGGCTCCTTAAGGAGCATTATTTGTACCACCATGTACTTTTTTTTTTTTTTTCCTGAGAGTGTATCATTGAAACAACATTAAAAGTTACAACTGATTTTTAATTTTGCTGCCTGAAATAATGTTATTTCAAAGATGGCAAATAGATCAATTTGGTCACAAAATTAATATATTTTCAACTAAAATTAAATGGCTTTGTACACTAAAACCAACATTAAATGATGTTTAAAGATCAACCAAACTAACATTGAATTAATTTTGAAATTTAAAATAGATTTTTAACCAGTTTTACACCCTGAAATAATTTTATCAATGGACATAATGGTCATAAAATCAGCATTTTCAACTAATATTTAATCAACATTTACATGAAACCAAAATTGAATGTTAAAAGATCATTGAAACAACGTTCAAATTAATCATTGGTTTTTAGCCAGTTTTGCACCCTGAATTAATGTTATTTCAACAATAATAAATAGATTGAAGTGGTCACAAAATCTACATTTTTTTTACTAAAATAAGATCACTATTTACACTGAAACCAACACTGAATAAATGTTTAAACATTGTGAGTAATTTTTCATTAGTGGGTGAACTATCCCTTCAAATAATAAAGTGCACATTTATAAAATAAAATCTGCTTTTGACCTTTAAAAATTATCACAAATGTGATTGTTATAAAATCTAAATCAGATAGAGAGGTGGACATTATTCACAACCTAATGGCAACAAATCCAAACCCCAGCCATATTTAGAAGTTATAAATAATTTGTACATTTAATTTATTTAAGTCATTGGATTTTGTCATATTCACCCAACAAACAGGTGTTTGTCCACAAGGCGCCGTGTGTTTACCCTGCATCAAGCCATGCAGCAGATGTCTTTTCTCAATCAATGTGTGAGTGTTTTATCCCACATAAGGGTGCTAGCCTCAATTACAGAAACACTCGATTAGCTTTGTCTCTTTAGCATCAGAGCAAAAGTCTTTTTGACCTTGCATTAGATGAACTGGCCCTGTGTATAACAGATGACTGGGCTGAGCAGTCAACCATCCAGAGATTATTTCATGTCTTATATTCATTTACTGCTGACAAGCTAATAGGGTCTAGCAGTGCATTTAAAGCCCATTTTCAAAGACGGAGAGTCATCCATGTCTCTGTGGCTCAGGTTTGCATTGTGTGACTGCATTACTTAAGACCATTTGCTCACCGGACACAACTGTGCCAGAACAAGATCCAATGTTTATTCATGCAGTCACGCGTCTCTGGCCTTTCACCTGGAAATATCTGTTGAATATGAAAATGGGAGCACCCCTGCTGCCACACACACACTCATTTACACACATGTGCACGGACAGAAAAACATTTACTCTCCTCTAGAGTGACAGATTTTTTCAGTATTAGTGAAACAAAAAATGATAGGTTCATAGACTAGTTCAAAAATGAGAAGTCTGCCTTTATATTGTTCCTTCTTATGTAGAAAACAAACTGTGAATGTTTGAAGAATGCTTATATATATATATATATATATATATATATATATATATATATGCTTATATATATATATATATATATATATTAAAAAAATCAGTAATATTGCTGTATAACATGAAAATGTTTGGATATATTATGTACAATGCAGTTTGTAAAGTAATATTTTCTCTTTTAGTGGACGTGTTAAGAGAACAGCTGTAGCTTTGTTTACCAAATGAGTGGTTCTAATGTACTAAATTTCTCCTGAGTATTAGCTTCCTTTAATTAATCTATGAACTGGCTCTGTGCTTGTTAGAATGCATTCATATGTGCTGAAACATGGCTCCCTGCTAAATGTCCCATCAGTGAGCACTAAAGTTAGGGACAATTTCACGTAAAAAAAATTTAAGTGACGTATGCCGCATGACAAGGACTACATTTAAATGGACATCAGTAATCTAATTATTTGCCTTAATCTAATTGAGACAATAATAAGATTAAGGTGTTTACTTGAGTTTTTTTTTTTTTTTTTCTTTTCATGATCCCGTTTTACATGTTATGATAAATAAATCGATTAATGCCATTGCGTCACCACGCTATCCGCATTTCCTCCGACGTTTCATGTAATTTTGAGTGTTTCATTCTTAATTTATCGACTTAAACTGCAGTTTGGCACTTTCACTTTTAACCGGGAACATTTCATGCATGCCCCCTATGACAAACGAGATATTGGATGTAAATGTGAACTGCTGAAAGAGTGTTGTTTTAGTAGAAGTTCATACTACATGCAGAATGGCAAAAAAACCCCTCCGCATTTCACGATAGGTGTCTGTGGTCCGCACAGAGTCTGCAATGACTCAGTAGGTGCAAAGAGAGTCAAACAGGATGTGTTTGTGGGTGTGTGTGTATGTGGACGATCTTGACGCAAAACGCGGCGAAAAGTCCTACATGATGGTTATTCACCTTATTCTCTGCCGACGAGCGGGCGCTGCCATTTGAATCTTTTTGGCTTGAGACTTCCGGTCTCATTCACTTTCATTCATTTTTTGATGTTAAAAACTGCTCATGACACTTCTTGATGTTGTAATTTGATATTTTCTTATTATATTATTCTACTTGGTCTGTATAGCCATGCAAACATTTGTTTGTAGAACAAGTAGTTTGACCGTTTTCAGCCGTTTATTATTCCTAGTCATTTCTCCCATAGGCGACTGAATCCGTAGTTCTAAGACAATCGCGAAAACAGGCGCACTTCTGCATTTTAGAATAAGATCAATAGTTTGAGTAAGGTGTTTACTTGTCTGTACTGCGCTTCAATAATGCCACTAAAATCAGCATACTCCACGTCTTAATTCGATTTCTCTTTAGTTCGATTATTACCTTAACCTGATTAAATTAACGTAATTATTGAGTGTGAGCACATGTGGGTCCAGAATCCCACAACCGAAATGCAGGAAATCTGAGAAATGCCCCATTTGAACAGGTGAAAGAAAGTTTCCCTGTGTAAATTAAGTCTTGCTTCTCAAAGGTAATACTTCGCAAGTATGTCCACTTGTCCTACCTGAAAAGCATTCAATCGTTTATGCCTTGGGACAAAGACATTCAGGAAAATTGTAACTTTCTGTAACTTTCACATTGAGTCTTTAAGTAAAAATATCTTATTCCTGCAGTTTTTAATTTTAATCAACCAACATAAGATAATAAAATCACTCACTGTGCTCTTGACTGAATGGCTAGCTCAATAATGGTTAACGTTTATTTATTTATACAATGAATAAACAGTTCAGTTTGCAGTATTTGATTCAGTTTATGCAAATAACTAGTGTTAGATAGATTAAAAATCTGAAAATCGCTGTCTATTTTAGTAGTATCCTTGCTATATTGTATTAATTTTGTATTGTATGTTGCTTGCATAGTTTTTTTTTTTTTCACTTTTATTTGTTTTATACCGAACTGAAAAAACAGTCACTCTAAAATTGAAAACGTATTCAAACCATGGGAAGCACCCCTTATGTACAGTACACTCCACCAGCGATTTACCTGGACTACACGTCCCAATCTAATCAATCATCTACAGCTGTTATCAATCTAGACACTGACACAGCTGAGGACATTACACTATTTAGGCTCCACACACATGAATTGTGTTTTGTTTTGGATTTTTATAGTGTTGCTTGTTTTATTGTGTTGCCCTGACTGTTTTGATTCTGGACTGTTTTTTTTTTTTTTTGCTTTTTTTATGATTGTTTGCTGCCTGCCTTGACCTTTGCCTGTTTGTTGGATTTACCCTTTTTGGATGTTGTTGTTTTGATCCTGTTTTGACCCCTGTCTTCTGATCTTTGTGTATAATCAAGCTGCTTTTGGAACTCCATCTGTTGCCACACCCTATTCATTACAATCTTATTAGCACCATGTTATTTTAAACTATAAAAGCTCAGTTGCATTACAAAAACCCTCATACGTTTATTTAAGATTAAAGAATTATGTTGGCATAAAGGTGAGTAAGTCATGACAGATTATGTATGTGTTTAGCTAGTTAGGGTTATGTTAGGGTTAGGGTTAAGATAGGGTTAGGCCCAATCCACTTCTATTTTTGTACCCCTACCCCTTCCCCTTGGCCCTTAAAACCGAGTGTGAAGGGGAAGGGCTTCAAAGTTTAGGCCTAATAAATGGGACTGCATTACAACACCTGCACACGTCATCATATGTCATCGCCAACTCTCGCTATATAACTACTATAATGCTGCTTTTGACACAGTTGATAATGATATTCTCATTGATCAGCTTAGAGACCAAGAACTCTAAGTATCCAGGGTCTAACCCTGCATTGGTTTTCTTCTTATCGTAAAGGTAGATCTATCTCAGTCAGTCTGGGCAGCTATTGTTCTTCAGTTTTGCAATTAGTATGTTAGGTTCCACAGGGCTCGATTCTTGGTCCTGTTATGTTTTGCTTTTATTTACTTTTTTGCATGCTGATGCTTCTCAAAGCTACTTCTCTGTAAAATCTGAAAACTTTTCTCTTCAGTCTTTGTTTAATTGTATGTCTGATGCAGCTCAATAACTCTTAATAAGAAGCAAATTAGGAATTTATTAAGGCAAAAGTCATAGTTTGTTAATAGGTAGAATTGTACCTTGTAGAGAAAAGTGTGACTAAATGAGAGACTGCTAAACATTTAATAATATTCCATACTGTACATACACTACCTGACAAAAGTATTGTCATTGTGCCCAGTTGTGAGAGCAACAAATAATAACTTGACTTCTAATTGATCATTTGGAGAAGTGGCAGAAGGTAGATTTTTTTCTGATTAATCATCTTTTGAGTTGCATCCCAATCATAACAAATACTGCAGAAGACCTATTGGAACCCGCATGGACATAAGATTCTCACAGAAATCTCACAAAATCATGGTTTGGGGTTACATTATTCAGTATAGGGGCGTGCAAGAGATCTGCAGAGTGGATGGCAACATCAACAGTCTGAGGTATCAAGACATTTGTTCTGCCTATTACATTACAAACCACAGTAGAGGGATAGTTTTCCAGTAGGATAGTGCTCCTTCTCATACTTCAGCCTCCACATCAAAGTTCCTAAAAGCAAAGAAAGTCAAGGTGCTCCAATATTGGCCAGGCCAGTCACCAGATTTAAACATTATTCAGCATGTCAGGTAAGATGGAGGGGGCATTGATGATGAATCCAGAGAATCTTGATGAACTCTGGGAATCCTGCAAGAACACTTTCTTTGGTGCCTATGTTATTTAAGTCATTGCAGAGAAGTATGCATGCAGTCCTCCAAGCTCATGGGAGTCATACACAATATTAATTATTTTTCCACTGCACCATGACTTTATGATCTAATCTGTACATTATAGTGACAAGACATTTGTCTCAGCAAATTCAGAGCTTACTAATTAAATAATTAAAAATCATGGCATTATGTGTTATTTTGGTAAAATAAATGTATTCTAAAGGCCTTTGCCTTTTATAAAAGCCACTTCTGATTCCAAATGATCAATTAGAAGTCAAGTTATTATTTGTTGTTCCTAAAACTTGGATTTTTTTTTCCTCTGTAAACATTCAAGGTCATGAGAAACTGGACTAACTCATTTGTGTACATTTGTGTGTATGTCTGTGTCACGCCACATTAATACCTCAGACATCATCAATTTTCTTCCCAGACACAACATGATTGAGATGAGCCAATGAAATGAAATCGAAATTATTTCCACCCTCCAATATGATCAATTGTGTGAAAGTCCAAGCAGTGAGTCAGTCGCTTCCCAGAACTCCAGACAGGAAGCCTTTGATCCAATGCTTCACAATAAGAAATCAGCCACAGTCTGAGAAAAAAAAAAAAAAAACAAACAGCAAAAACACAAACAATCGCTCAGAAATCAAACAATGACTGCTAATGCGTTTAGGAAAACAAGCAAGAAAACTCATTGGGATATTTAAGTTGTTATTAAAATACTGCATTTCCAGACAGAGTGAGCTGTGTGAATGAAGTTAAGAGGATTACAGGTTGTTTGGCGACACTGGAGGCTGGCGAGGAGAGATAAAGCATGAGAAGGGTAGGCAGGTGTTGCTGTTCGCCTGACCTCTCTCAAATCTGCTCATCCAGTGTGGAATGTCACTTTGTGCTGCAGTTTTTTTTTTTTTTTTTTGAAGTTTCCCCCATTTTTCACAGTGCACTGGTGTCTATGAACTAAATTAGTGAGCTTGAGAAAATGAATGTTATTTCTAAACATGTATATGTTATCATTTGTCATCATAACTTTTATTATTCAACTCACATCTAACATTGGTTTGGCTGATTTAGTTTGTATATAATAATTTGTTTGTATGTTTTTTTATCATTATTTATTTTCGAACCTCCATCTTTAATTTATCTACTCCATCCACTCCATCAGCTGATGATTGTTTGACTGTTTGAAAGTTATATTAATAACTAAATGGTTTCTTTTTTTTTTTTTTTTTTGCGAACAAAAATTGTTAGGTGACTGAATTTATAAATATTAACAGATGGATGCAACATAAGCTCATTCTGAAAACGTAGCCCTATATACATTTCTTGAGATCTAAAATTATGTAGCCAGAGCTACATATGGCTGCATTTCATCTTTAAAGTGAATGCTATGGGCCGGTTCGTTTCAGCTTATCAGCTGAGCGCTTACCTCCATGTGAATAGCTTTTGTGCTGTTACCAGTTTGTCCAATGGCTTACTCTGACTTGTAACATTGAGCAGAGTTGACCGTTTGAGTACGGCAAAGAACAGTTCCAGAAAGCAGGTAAGACAAAAACAGAAGACAAAATAATAAAATAAACAAGTAAATAACTTAAAAATAAAAATAGGGTGAGAATTTGCTGAAATCTGAAAACATGGTAAATATCAAGCTGCCACGAGACCTGGGATAAGGGAAGTTGTTGAGCAGGTCAATCAGTGCTTTTAAAAACACTTTTAGTTGGGTTTATGGAAGGGGGTGGGTGGGTGATTGGTCGGTCAGTAAGTAAGTCAGTCATTCAACAGCAGCTTCTGGTGGATTTATGCAAGAAAAGCTGGCACCAGTGGCAAATTTGAGATGTGAAAAAGCATACACAGCAGCCTCTGGTGGATTCACAAAAACAAAAACTGAAAAAAAAAGTACCTCCTGGCATGTATTTGGTGCTCTCCAGAAATGTATATAGGGCTACTTTTCAAAATGAGCCAGGGTTGTATGGATGAATTCAGTCATAGGTAGCAAGTGAAAGAATTTAAATATCCATCCATCGATTGATCCAAATAATTTATTACAATTTAATTCACCAGATTATCAGTTCATTCATTTATTCATTCATTAATTCATTCATTCATTCATCTAACTGCCATCTTCCATGTGTTTAGCCAGAATCCATTTATATTCCAATTTCCACTCTAAACTATGTGTCAGTTATTATAATCAATTAACAGCCAATCAGTCAACTGATGCATTTATCTATTTACTCATGCAGTTTTTCTTCCTGCCTTCACTTTAATTAACCACTCCAATACTCCCATATATACAAGCATTCATCCATTCCACCAATAATTCAGTAATCTTGCTATTCATTCATTCATTCATCCATTCATTCATTCATTCACTCATTCAATCATTCATTCATTCATTCATTCATTCTACCTTTATTTATTGTTCTATTTATCTATTTGTTTCATTCATTTAACATCTCAATCATCCATTCATTTAATTGATTATTCCATTTGTTGTTTCATTCATACATTCACCCATTTTAACTCATTCATCCATCTATCCATCATTTCATTCATCTATTTTTTTCACATAACTGTCATTCATCTTTCATTCATTAGTTATTTCATTAGTTTGGTTGTTCATTCCTTCGTTCATTTGTTCGTTCGTTTGTTCATTCATCCATCCATTTATCCATCCATCAATTCATTCATTCATTCATTCATTTATTCATTCATTCATTCATTCATTCATTCATTCATTCATTCCTGTGTTCATGTGTTCATTTATTCATTCTACATGTATTTATTGTTCTATTTATCTATTTGTTTCATTCATTCATCAATTCATTCATTGATTATCTCAATCACTTATGTTATTGATTCATCCATTTTTTTCTTTCGTTCATACATTCACCTATTTTTAAATCATACACTCATCCATCCATCTATCATTTCATCCATCTTTTTGTTTACATAACTGCCATTCATCAATTCATTAGTTCTTTCATTACTTTGGTTGTTCATTCATTCATTCATTCATTCATTTATCCATTCATTCATTTATCCGTCTATCAATCATTCATCTGTTTATTCCTTTTTACATCTATCCATCATTTAATTCTACATCCCACCATTTTTCACTTTTTTTCTTCCTTCTTTTATTCATCATCTCAATCATCCACTAATTACATTCATCCATTTATTCTTTCATTCACATTCATACATTCATTCATCCATTTTTTTATTCATTCACATTTATTCATTCATTCATTCATTGTTTAATTAATTTCTCCATCCATCCACCCATTCTTGTTTGATTCATCAATTAATTAATCAATCAATCCATCCATTCATCCATCCATCCATCCATCCATCCATCCATCCATCCATCCATCCATCCATTCATTCATTCATTTATTCATTCCTTCAATCCTTAAAGTATGTCTATATAAAATGCATGTCTCACTATGGGTTATCCCCTGTGTGAGTGTATGTGCTTCTGTGTGTGTGGTGTTTCTTGGCTCAAACACTATTGAGATGGGAATATGTGGCATCATTCTTCTCCCCTGGAATCGAACAGCATGCCAGACTGAAGTGATGAGGGCTGGAATGTTGGACCTCCATGTCCTTAGTCAGAAGAAAAATTACCCCTGAGCCGTGGCTTGAGGGAATTCCCCCAACCCAGGGCAGGATCCTCCTGCCAGACAGGTTGAGATATGAATAATGATGTCCCATGCAGGATCAGCTCAGACTCTGATTGTGCGCACAGAATGGGTCCAGCTCTGCACATAAACCTGGCACAATAAATACAGCGTGAATTTTAGTTTCAGACTAGCTCTATGTGATTGTTCTTTTTTGTTTTACAAAAAAAAAAAAAAAAAAAAGCGGAATATTCTAACCTAGCATGCAATTTAAAATGCCTTTAACCATTAATGTTGCCCTCACCCACATGTTTCTTTTGAATGAACTGACAACATTTTTGCCTTGAGGACAAGACTCAAGTACTGGTGAAAGATTAAACATTATTGGTAACTGAGGTTACGTGCTGCTGGAAGGCCATCTTTTGCGTAAAACATATGCTGGAATAGTTGTTGGGTTATTCCGCTGTGGTGACCTCTAATCAATAAGGGACTAAACCGGAGGAAAATGAATGAAATGAGGTTTCCAAAACAATTTTTCAATAACAACAGCCAATTGTTTATATATTTTGAACTCCAGCTGTGTTATTTATGACACCTTTTTATGCACATATGATTAGTATTCATATCAATCATGTACATTAATATTCACAACAGCCACTGATCAAGATGTCACTGTAAAAATTATATTAACTTTGGGATAAAAGGGGCATTAAAAACCAGGTTTGGCATAAAATTAATGCTAAAGATAATATTCCACAAATTTGCTCATTTTTAAGAGCCATATAATATAATATAATATAATATAATATAATATAATATAATATAATATAATATAATATAATATAATAATATAATGTTAAAAAAAAAACAATAACAATTTTACTAATGGCAAAGAGATCAGCATGTGTAGTTTAGACTGACATCTGTGGATCCTAGATGGTTGTCTCCCCCTTGTGGTCGTCAGAGTAAAAATATAAAATAAAAAGGTCTCACGTTTGGTACAATTACAAATTGTTTGAAGAGTGTCCTCTATTTTGACAATGGGTTTAAAAATCCCTTAATTATGTCTTCTGTTTCTTTTGTCAGAGTCTGTTCTCTTATCTTGAAATTTCCTCATTAATTTCAACTCATCTGTCTTGCCTTCTTTCACAAATGTTAACTCCCTCTCTCTCTTCTTTTTCTCTCTCTCCAAGTTTGTGCCTTTTCTTCAAAGCTGCTGATGTGTGCATAATGAAAAACATTCATCAAAGTCATAAGCGCTTTCATATTGAGTTAATTCTCACCGCCACACAGTCTCTCTTCCACCAACAAGACAGATCAAATCCAAAGCCACCATTACTTCATTTACACAAGTTTTATGAAATGGCAGGAGTAATATTTAAAACAATAATTATGTCAGGCTGAGAGTGTATCCATTGTGATCTTCAAATACATGAAATGACATATACAGTACTGTACTATTCAGATAAAATCCCAGTAAATAAAGTGACGAACTTTGAGTTTAAAAGCTGTGAATTACTTAAATTACAAGTAAAATATTTTTCAAAATCAGACATATGATTACTTTATTTGTTTGGATGGAAAAATTGGAAAAGACGATGCTTACACTGTAAAAAGCAATTAGGTTGAATTCTTAAAAGAGTCAAATGTAAATTAACTATGTGCATAGAAAGTCTGTGTAAACTGAAATTTGCTGAAGTTTTTCTGTCATTTCCCCATAGCAAACTAATGGTAAAAGCAGCATAGTTAAGAACAGTGTTTTTGAAGCCATCATGTCAACAGAGAAGAATTGCCACTCTAAACGAGAAGCAAGTGGTCAGACTTTGAATATTTTAAAAACCACCTTTTTACATTGAACTACTTTTGGGTAAGTACAGTTGTTTACCCAAAAAATAACAATCTGCATAAGCAAAATAAACATTGCAAAGTTTGATTTGTCACAGAATTAAAATCAACTTCACAGTTTTAACTTGCAAAAATGTAGTGGCTTTTAAGGCAATGTAACTACTGTAATCGATTTTATAGAGAGAGAACCAAAAGCAAATTCAGAAGAGATGATGACACAACATATAGTTTAACATTTGTACTTGACTTGATTGATATGAAGTGTATTAAGGGGAGATATCTTCACTGCAACAGTATTTTTTTTATTATTATTATTTTATACTAATAGTTTCTAACGATATGTTGCAATAGCACAACTCACAGGTATCAAACACAATGCTGAGTTCAAGGAAGTTTATGCTGAGGTCTCTTGAAGAAATCTTGGCAGCTGAGAGTTCACCTACAGTTTAATCATTTTGACTTTATATCTTTATACTTTATATATTCAGATGGTCTGTAAAAGCCAGAAACTCACAAGCCAGAGGACAGATCTGGTGGCGAGTATTCCCACTTCATTCCATGCTCTAGCTGACTTAACTTTAACTTAACCCAAACTAACCCTACCAATAACCCAGACCCCAACCATAACCGCGCCCAAATCCCTATGTAACATTTATTTATGTTACATGCTTGACCCTAGAAAAAGGTCGTAATATAAATTGAGGGCTCATCCGGGATCTGATCTCATTTGTACATTGTAGTAGAATTTGCTCATCCTCCAATAAGGTCTAAAGTTAGGGGTGGGGTTTGGGGGCACGCCTCTTGTTAAAAATTGTGTTTTCATTTTAACTAAATCAAATTATTTTGTTCAAATTAGCCACTTTCTGATTTTCTCATCATATCAGACTGAATGAGATGAAATGACCATGTACTGTATCCATAAATAATGACAAACGCTATAATTTTAGTGAATTGGTGAATCAAAATCATAAATCGTCTGCAGCATAAGGGTTACAAACAGATTATTCATTTAGCTCTATCAATTAATCAGAGCATTTAGATAAAAATGAAAGTATATCATTTATTATTATTATTTATATTAAAATGCATTTTAAAAAGAAGAAAATGAACGAAACAGGATGATAAAGAGCTAGAAAGAAGTAAAAAGACAAAATAAATCCTACATGAAGTGAGCGAAAATGTGGAAAAGAAAGGACAGATATTGAAATTGATATTGTTTCTTACATAATGCACTAACTATCATTCGACCTTATGTAGATGCACAACAACAAGTTTTCTTATGTATTTATAATGTGTTTTCGACCAGTACTTCATGTGTTGAGGCTTATTATCCATATCGGATTTGTTTCATTTGTAAAGCTCAGTTTATTCATCATGTCATAGATTTAAACTCACCACAAGAAGAACTCAATACATTTAAGAAAATATACTTGATAGTCTAACCTAATTTATCTATCCATGTGGATTTATTTTTTACAACCAACTAACTGAAATAAAAGCTCTAGTGTACACACAAAAAAGTGTACAGTATACAATTCATAGTTCTCATGTCACCCCATTAATAATTTGCTAGATCTGTACCTCCTGTTCCATCCTGAAAAGATTTCCCATAACAACCCTGAAGGTGTTGTAGGTTATGACGAGTGGATTTATTATTTAATGAGTGCATGCAAGTTCATTTATGGTGAATTGGGTAGGCTAGAAAGAAAGAAAGAAAGAAAGAAAGAATAAAACAGTTGCTGCAGATTTGTTGGCTGCACATCCGTGATGCGAATCTCCTCTTCCACCACTTCCCAAAGGTGGTCTATTGGATTGAGATCTGGTGACTGTGGAAGCCATTTGAGTACAGTGAACTCATTGTCATGGTTAAGTAAGCAGTCTGAGATGATTCGCTCTTTATGACATGGGGGGTTCCTGCTAGAATAGCCATCAGAAGATGGGTAAATTGTGTATATATACATGGTATATATACATGTATATGTACATGGTTAGCAACAATACTCAGATAGGCTGTGGCGTTGACACAATGCTTAGTTGGTACTAATGAGCCCAAAGTGTGCCTAAAAAACATCACCTACACCATTACACCTCCACCAGCCTGAACTGTTAATACAAAGCAGGATAGATCCATGCTTTTATGTTGTTAATGCCAAATTCTGATCAGACCAGGCAATGTTTGTCCAATCTTCTATTGTCCAATTGCAGCCTCGGTTTCCTGTTCTTATCTGACAGGAGTGGCACCCAGTGTGGTCTTCTGCTACTGTAGCCCATCCGCCTCAAGGTTCGACGTGTTGTGTTTAGAGATGCTCTTCTGCATACCTCAGTTGTAACGAGTGGTTATTTGACTTACTGTTGCCTTTCTATCAGCTGGAACAGGTCTAGCCATTCTCCTCTCACCTCTGGCATCAACAAGGCACCTGCACCCACAGAACTGCCGCTCAATGGATATTTTCTTTTTTTCGGACCATTCTCTGTAAACCCTAGAGATGTTTGTGCGTGAAAATCCCAGTAGATTAGCAGTTTCTGAAATACTCAGACCAACCCATCTGGCACCAACAACCATGCCATGCACAAAGTCACTTAAATCACCTTTCTTTCCCATTCTGATGTTCGATTCGAACTGCAGCAGATCATGTTGGCCCCGTTAATACTATCAGGTCTTGATGCTCAATTTCGATTTGTTGCCTATATCTGATTTTTTTTGCCTGTCCGTTTACACATTGTTTTAATTGTGACCCATATCCAAATTATGTGTTTACACTTGCCATACAATTTACGATGTTGCGCATGCATAAAGACGGGTTCTAGCATCTGTGCCACACTAGCCACATTGGAAGAAATTGTCTTGCTTTTATTTTTGCGAAATATGCGAAGTGTAGTATAAGCAGTGAATGGTTCAGTCCAGATTTACCCCCATGCAGTTTATGTAATGGTATAGCCCTGATGTGTGTGTGTAGTTGAAGATGTAGCTTTTGCCTGTGTGCACACTGGTGTTGGAGATAATAAAGTTGTTCTATGTTTAACCCGTAGTGTGTGCGACAAAAAACAAAAGTTACCTCACAAAGTTCACTCAACTTTAAATTGATTTAGAGGCAGAAGTGGAAAAGGGCCGTCATCGCAGCTTGCACCAATGGTATATGGTGTCCTTCACTATTTAGAGGAATGTGTGGGTATGAGAAAGGTCTCAGGTCTGGTGGGAGCAAATTGTGGTGACTGACTTCTTTCCTCATTCGAGTTTCCTCTGTTGTTGTTGCTTACCATGTTGGCGTCTCCACACACGTTCTTTCTTCTATGTCATTAAACCGCGGAGAAGCACCAATTTTCGCAAGTTTAATACCATATAAAACAGAATGCCTCAATAAATCCGATCTGCCTGTTTACATGACAGTCGCATTGTCACATATCCGATTTATATCTGATTTATTTCCACATATGAAGAAGGCCTGAAACCGATCTCTGAATATCCGAATGCATGCATTTTTTTGTGTTTACACGGTCATAGAACAGATCCAATCTGTGTCACATCTGAGCAAAAAATCGTAATTGGGTCACATTTAACTGGCAGTGTAAATAGAGCCTTTGACCATGTCTATATGCCTAAATGATTGAGTTGTAGCCATGTGATTGGCTGATAAGAAATTTGCGTTAACGAGCGGTTGGACAGGTGTACCCAATAAAGTGGCGGGCGAGTGTATATCTTAATCACATTCATTCATTCATTCATTCCATATCACTTCAAGAAAGAACACTTAGTCAATGAAATTAATTTACTGTATCCCTGTTATTTATTTAGTCTATTTATTATGTGTGCAGTGCAGATGGAATAATTAATGGAGAGAGATTCACAATATGCTTCCTATAATAAGTCTAAGCTGCATTGTGCAATTCTATTTGTATAGCATAGTACTTTTGTAAATAACCATGTATCCCTGTTTAACTGAGACAATATCCTGGTGCTGAAACAGCACAATTTCTTTATTTCCTTTATCTGTTACAAATGCAATGTGGGAGTCGTAAGTAGATAGTGATATGGTTTATCACCGACAATAACATTTTGCAATTGTTGGCCTCATTCAGTTTCGTCATTGGTGGACTCTGGCAACATTCAATACAAACATCTTCGCCGTCTCAGCACAACGCTTGGAAGACAATTCCACAAACATGAATTTTTAATCAGAAGGAGTTCCTTCTCCCAGTTTCTGACCTTCAGCCTGAGCAAATTCTTTTTAATAATTCATTTTTTTTCCCCAGTATCCACCCCCAGTACACGCGTGTATATATATATATATATATATATATATATATATATATATATATATATATATATATATATATATATATATATATATATATACATATATATATATATATATATATATACATTTTGCATTGCTTGGGAAAGCAGGGAAAGGTTGTGTTGTTTTTTTGTGTGTGTGGTTTACATTTTACACCAGTATTGACATTTTTGTCAGTGCAAAAACCATTAAATACTGCAGATTCTGGATTATTTGAAAAACTGGTAACACTTTACTCTAAGGTTGTATTATTTTATGTTTTTTAATGCATTTATGTACCTGAACAAACAATATCTCTTCATGTTAGTTAATGTTAGATGATGAAAATACAGTTGTTCATTGTTAGTTCATGTTAATTCATAGTACATTAATTAATGTTAACAAGCAATCCATTGGATGTTAATAATACATTAGTAAATGTTGAACTTTAATTAATAAATTATTTACAAGAATTGTTCATATTTACTTCATGATAGTAAACACACTAACTAATAAAACCTTATTGTAAAGTGTGACCAATTAACTCAATGTTAAACTAATCCTACTAAAATGAGCTTGCTATATTTCTACTGTACTAGTAGATATATATTTTTTTCTAATCTTACTTGATTTGCCTTCTAACTGTGCATTAAAAATATACAGTTGTCTAACCAAAATGGCACGCTGTATCTGGTGCTTATAACTGCATGTCTGTTTCATCTTCAATTTCACACCTGAGTGGATTCTTACCCGGGGCACAGGAAAACACTCTCCCAGTCCATGCTGAGTCTGTGTCTTCTGCTTTTCACAGATCTGCCGCATCCAAATAAAATCAGTTCTTTACTGTGTTTGCATGTTTCAAGTTGAATAGATTAGTTTAATTTTATCAAACAATAGTTTGCACACAGTTTAAAAGTGAGTTTTAAAGCACTTAAAGTCAGTAACAATAAGTGAAACCTAATAATTGAAAGTAAAACAAATCCAGAGATATGGATTAATGTACAAAATGTAGTAAGATTTGTTTATTTTTAATAGTTATTTAACTACATTATTTAACATGAACTAACAGTAAAAAAAAAAAAAGATTATAATTTAAAGCATCTGTTAATCTCAGTTATTATTAATTGGAACATTTATTAAAAGATGACTAGAAGATAAAGATTAAGTTGATGAAAACATATCTTATACTTATACTGCTAGTATTATTATACTGAGGCTGAGCTAATGTAAATTGACAACAGGGAGTTGCATTTCTATTAACTAACCTCAAATATTAATACATACTATAACAACATTATTGCTGATTGCTATACACTTTAAAACTAAAATGCTGGGTTCCACAAAATGCATTTATGTTGTCCAAACACAAATTAATTAAGGTCACACTTTATTTTGATGGTCCATTTGTTAAATTTTGGTTAAACTGCATCTGCATGCCACCTAATTCTCATTTGATTAGGTTGGGGTTAGGGTTAGGATTAGTGTAAATTGTCATATACTTGCAAAGTTTCTTATACTGTAGTCAGTTATATGTCTGTTGAAGGAGCAGTATCAACAGATATTATTCAGACAGTCAACTGATACTGGACCACCAAATGGACCATCAAAATAAAGTGTTACTATTTAACTTAAATTTAGATGGACTGAACATAAAATAATAAAGTTGTCCCGAAAATTTTTAAGAATTGTGCTGTTTTAGCTCATTTTAAATAAGTAGTTTGAACAAGCATCAAAAATAATGTGTCTAGTTAATGAAAGTTAATATTATTAATTTTAATTAATATGATATGCATTACCTAGTTCATTAATTAATAGTATCTTATTGTATAACCAATGTTTTTTTTTCTTTACTTTGATTTAATGCACTAATGCTTTTATAAATAAGTAAATCAGTTTTCTCTGTTTTACACATTTTACTAAATGTGTAATGTATATTTGAATTTATTACAAGTTAAGTAGACATGATCTACCTTTTACAAACATTACTTTAAAAAAATAACACTTGTGACAAAACTAAGAGTGTTTACACAGAAACATGAGAGAAAAAATGGGTTTTGCTATGAAACACTGTGTTATACCCTGTTTTAAGTTTTATTTATATTTTTAGTTGAAAACATTTTAGTTTACTGTAAACAGATGGATGTAGTGAGAGCACAATAATACATCTTTGTCAGTAGTGATTGTCTTACATATCTGTAGCCTAAGCTAGAAATGTTTTCTTTTTTTTTTCTTTTTTTTTTTTTGTAATTGTTTGTTTGGTTTCATTTATCACTTCAGTTGAGAATACCAAAAACCTCTTAACTGTTTTTCTTTAAAAAAAAAAAAAATAAAATAATGTAAAATAAAACATTAAACTTATTAATGTTGCGTTATTAAAGTTACACTCTCAGAAATAAAGGTAAAAGAACTGTCACTGGGGTGGTACCTTTTCAAAAGGTATACATTTGTAACTACTGTAATAGGTCTTCATTAACTTCTCAAGAGTGCACATTAGTACATAAAAAGAACAAAAGTGCATCTTTGGAAATTCTTAGGTGCTAATGTATACCTTTGAGGTACCAATATGGATCCTTTAAGTACAAATATGTACATTTTGAAAAGATAGCACCTCAGTGATAGTTCTCATACTCTTATTTCTGAGAGTGTAAAACTTAATTATTCGTTGTTTATCTAGTCTTTACCTTTTTTATTAAGGATTTATAGTTACTAGTAGGGCTAACTGGCTGTTAGACTATTGCTAGGTGATTTCTGATAGAATGACTTTCTAGTTGGTCCAGAATTAAAATGCAAGGGGTCGTTTAACCAAGCCAGAGTCAGAAACAATTTATGCAAAGTTAATGGATTACAATATTGTGAACTGCCTAAATGAGTTACATAGTTAATTATTTGCATCCGAGCTAGGCTTGATTCTTAATAATATAATAAAAAAAGGACGAATGTAAGGGTCTTTAGCATCAACAGTGAAAAGTGAAGTGAATAAAGCTTATAGGCTAAAGGTAAGTGTAAATTCTTGTCTGTACAACTGAGCTCAAGCATTCATTTTAGCTATTTTGCATTTCTGGGCTGATGATGAATAAGTAATGAGTTTGCATTTAACAGTTTTGTACACTTTTTAAGGATACTAATTCTGTTTTCGTGTGATGTGAAAAGTGAGATGAGTAAATACTTTTTTATACTTGTTCATATTTAAGTAAGTCTCATGTTTACTCATTGTACAAATAAACACATCTACACTCCTGATTACTGCCAACATAGGGCAAGATACTTAATGTCAGTCAATACAAAAAAATGACAAAACTAAATAACAGCAATTTGTTACTTTATTAGTCATATGGAAAAGTTATCTGATAAAGCAACTCCCACAACACTGACAGCAAATCATACTTTTAATAATACCTTTTTTCGAACAAGGTGTGTGATTTGATATATAATTTATGTCCAGTATGCAGGCATTATGAGCAAAAGTATTGCTTGCCTTAGCTAGCACCAGTAATAACAGAGATTACAACTGGGAGCCACTTTTGATTCATGGCCTAGACAATTAAAAAGAAGAAGAAAAAAATATGTGTAACTCAAGAGGTCTCATGGATCTCTGGATTAATGGTTCAGGCATTCATAATGATTTTTTTCATGCTGTGCAGTGTCAAATCATCTCAGTCTTCATGGGACTGTTTTTGCTCTTTGTTTTTGTGCTTCATCTTAACAAGAAAACGAATGATGCGCTTCTCTTTAGTGTGCCAGTGAATGGCAGATAAATTATTTTAGAAAAGTGTTCACTTTTCTGTATTGAATTCTCTTTGACCTTTAACTTATTTAAGGGACAAAAGAAAGATTAGAGGTAGGAAACATTTCAAATAAGATAGCAATAAGCCAACTTCAGGCTATTGTTAAGCCTTTTTTCTTTCTATTTTTTTTTTTTTTTTTTTTTGGCAACGTTTTGGCTAATTGAATGTTAAAGCTGTGATAGAGTCTGTGGATAGGGTCTTTCTGACCAGCTGTTGAAATAAGCTAAGTAGGCCACAAAGTGAAAAAAAAAGGTTGAGTTTGATTATTTTCCGGTTTCTCTTTTTATTTGGTAAACCTTCTGTTCTCTTGTAAATCCACCAGAGGCTGCTGTCGACTGATTGGCTGACTGACTGAGTGACTGACTGACTGACTAACCGACTGACCCACCCTCCCCCTTTCCTAAACCCAAACAAAAGTATTTAAAAAAAAAAGCACAGATTGACCCACCCACCCACTTCCCTAAATCTAACAAATTTAAAAAGCAATTCAGAAAAAGAAAAGCCCTCGCCTGATTTTACCACATATCGTCACATTCTCACCCTGTTATTTGTTTATTTTAATTTTTGGCTTCTGTTTTTGTCTTGTGCACTTTCTCGAACCCTTCTTCACTGGATTTGAACCCTGTCGTCGTTGTCAACCCCTCTCTGTCTCAAGTCCACCAACGTACAATGTGAACTATCTGGCCAAACTGGTAACAGCCGGAAAGCTGTACATATGGAGGTAAGCGTTCAGCTGGTAAGCGTGAAAAGTAACGGTGTCTTACCTTTCCATATCGATCATTTAAAAAAATTCAAGTGTAGCCATACATACTTCGGGCTACATAATTCACAATCTCCAGAAATGTACAGTATATATGGCTACTTTTTTAGAATGAGCCTATGTTGCCCTTAAAAGTATTAAAGATGAAGAGAAATTTTCTCAGTTTCTCTTTGATAATCATGTCTTTATTTACATATGACTGAAACAAACTTGAGCGAGGCAGTGGTACAGGTGAATTGGGTAAGCTAAAAAAATTTCCATAGTGTATGTGTGTGAATGGTGTGTTGGAACTGGAAGAGCATTCGCTGCGTAAAACATATGCTGGTTAAGTTGGCGGTTCATTCCGCTGTGATGACCCCAGATTAATAAAGGGACTAAGCCGAAAAGAAAATGAATGAAGGAATGTCTTCAAAATCACACACGTTCATTCTCCGGATTCACTTTTCAGTGTATCATTGCCTTTACCCATGTTGGTTACCTCTCTAAACATACTTAGGGCAACATTCACATTAATATCCTCTCAAATTATCTGCCATTATGCAGGTTACAATCAGGTCCATCTAATTTCCATTAGGGGATCTTCTCATGTCTGACCTTTTCTGAAGCTTTTTACACAGAAGACCACTTGTCACTGCTTTCATTTATCGTGTCGAAAGATGCTTGACATTGTGAGTCTTACGTAGTGTAGGCTCTTGTTATTGATGGCAAACAAGATCTTTCAATAGCTCTAGCATAATCACCTCTAAGAACATTGTGTGAATTGAAACAAAGGACTTGTCCTACTTGGCTCAAGCAGGCTTATCCGTGAGCAAAATTCAGATTCAGGTCTGAGTCTGAATGCGGTTCATAAATATTGATGAAGAGCTGTCACACTTATGATTTCTCTATGAGTAAAGGTTGTGCTCCATAAAATATAGTCTGTCAGCTATCTTTACGTGGAATATGGTTCATCCGTGTCACACAAATGACCTCAGGCAGGCCCGAATACATGTGATATGCCAAACAAATCATCAAAAAATTTGAGACAGATTTGATTACATTATAGGGCAATATTGCCAACTCAGGCTCATTCTAAAAACGTACATCTATATACATTTTTAGGGAGTGCCAAATACGTCCCAGGAGGTCGTTTTGTTTTGCAGTTTTTATGTTAGCAAATCCACCAGAGGTCGCTGTGTACGCTCTTTGAGATCTCAAATTTCTCTCACCAGTGCCATTCACGCCTGTTGTTCTCATGTAAATCCACCAGAGGCCGCTGTCGACTGACTGTTTGGCTGACTGATTGACCGATCAACTGACCCACCCTTCTCCTTCCCTAAACCCAACCAATGGTATTTTCAAAAGCACTGATTGACCCGCCCACCCACTTTCCTGAAACCAACCGACAATTTTCAAAAGCAATCTGGAAAAAAAAATAGCCCTCACCTGATTTTTACCTTGTTTTCAGATTTTAACACATTCTCACCGTTATTTACTTGTTCATTTTATTTTTTGGATTCTGTTTTTGTCTTTCCTGCTTTCTGGAACCATTCTTCACCAGACCTGAACTTTGTCTTTGTGGTCAACTTTCCACTGCATCTCAAGTTCGCCGATATACTTGGTGAGCTAATTGGACAAATTGGTAACAGCAGGAAAGCCGTCTATACAGAGGTAAGCAGTCAGCTGGTAAGTGTGAAAAGGAACGGTTTCATACCGCCCCATAGCATTTGTTATAAAAACTAAATGCAGCCACACATACTTCTGGCTACATAATTTGCGATCTCCAGAAATGTATTTAGGTCTATATTTTCAGAATAAGCCTATGTTGAATATTGCACAAGCAATAAATACATTTAAATTTAGTATTAAATATAAGTATTAAACTAAATTAACATTTTTTTTTTTCTTCTGTAAAATGTTGGGGAAAATTGGGGAAATTTCTGTTTTAAAATGAATGTGTTTTTTTAGAAATTATGGTTACAAATAGATTCGCTCTATTAAGAAAATAATCAGTATTTCACTCACTGTGTCCTATTTATTGTTTTTTTTTTTTTTTATTCTCGAGCTCTTTAAAAGCTGTTTTATTCAGGGTGCATTACAGATAGAAAGATTAATTTACTCTCACATTTGCAGTACCCTAATCCTGCTTGATTGTCCTACAACTTGCTTATAGTTATCATGTTGCAAATTGGACAAAGAAACTAACTACATATACTAACAAGAACTGGAAAAACTATAACAAAGAAATCTAGGTTAAACTAAATAGAACATACTGTACACATCAAAGTTCAGTGACACATAAGGGATGCATCAAATAAAGTCCAACTGGGGACTGAGGGTGGACACTGTGGAGGTGAATAAAGGGCAGACAAGAGTCAAGGAACAGGCAAGGGAGATTGGAGAAACTAGGGTAATAACGACTGGAGCATGAACCAAGACCAGAAGAAGCCAGGCATACACTCAGAGAGAAACCATGATGGAGACCCACAGTAGACTCGATAGAGGGAGTGAGAGATGGAGACAGTGGAATAGGAGCCCAGGACAAAGAACAAAGATCCAGGATTCAGGAGGGACACAATCCAGGAGGTC